>NW_011888921.1:1406706-1409246 GCF_000151845.1 Pteropus vampyrus
ATCTTCCCTTTGTTTATTTTGATAAATATCATGATTTTTTTTTGTTTGAAGATCCAATTAATGGGTATCAGTCTGAGCAAGAAAATAAACTCTTATCATTTTAATGTGTCATGAAGAAAATAAATAGATGAGAAAATTATCAATAGACAGGTGTCCTTTTAAAGTAGAACAAGTTTTTTTTTAATTTTTGAATTTTTAATATGAGTTACATTTATACTTAATGAAGTCATGAAGAATTTAAAGAAATTATCAGAGTTTATGTTAAAACTCTTTATGATTGTTGAATCTTTTCAGAATCAACAGTGAAGCCGCATTACGCAAAATTATTGTAGACCCTAAATTAGACAGAGCTGGCATAAATCTGCAGTCTTACACAATGAAAGTCAGTGAACTTGCTTTGATTCTCATCAACCAAGAGAGGCAGGAGAGTTCTATTCCTAGAAATGGTGTTTAGAAAGAATATAAAGACAAATTAAGATCGACTATGTCCTGAAGACTAGGCTCCTTACCCACTGTTCTGACTGCATCTTAAATGAGCAAGTGAAGCATTGGCATGCCAGTAAATGTTTCCAGAGACCATTTCTTGGATGTATGTGGCACAACAAAATGGGCTTGCTTGAGAATTGATGAGGCTTCGTGGGAAGTCCGGTAGGATTGAAAGGGTCCCTGAACCAGAAAGACTCCCTACTGAATCACAATCTATCATCATAAATGATTAAATCTCACCCATTCTAGGTCAAGCCATTGTTGAAAGTTCCACTTAAATGTTAAAGCTTTAAGGGCAAAAGAAAAATATATTTTAATGGATGCTAAAATTCTTCATTGTTCTATTCAGTTTATCTCATTCCATAACAGTTTTCTCAATTTCGATTCTGTCTTGTTTGAATTTGAACATTATTAATTAAAAACATAATATAATGTTCTCTTCTCTTAAAGGGAAGGCAATTTTCTAGGGGGAAAAAAGTTTGTGTGTGTGTACATGTATGCAAACAAGTCTTCCTTTATTAGAAAAGGAAATTCATTCCCTATTCCTATCAGTTTTAAAGATGCTTTTATAATAGGTCATCAATTTATGATACTTTGGACACTTGCTGAAACTATTAATATGGGATGTTGCCCATGAGCAATTTACTTTGTTAATGCATTTTTAAAAGCAAGCATTTATATCCTAATGCATTTTGTCATTTCTTCTTTGAGCAAATATTTTAGTCTTTTATATAAAAGATCTTTTGATATTGGAAGGGATACAAAGATAAATCTCACCTTTTTGGATTTTAAAACCTTGTAGAGAAAAAAAATACATAAGTAAGTATAATAGAAGGTGGAATGTGACATGTGACAACTACAATCGGAAGGGAACAGTGAAGACACAAGGATGGTAACATGACTTTACCTAGGCCTCAGAAGACTGACAGAATCTGTGCACATGAAAAAGGCAGAACATTTTTGGAAGGAGTAGAATTACTGATGGCAAAGAGGTGGGAGAATGCTAGGTAATTAGAATAAATATGCCATAAAATCGGGTTCAAGTACCATAGCTCACATATCCTTGAAGAAAAAAAGAGAAAGGAAGGTAATATTTTGACTAGTGATATAGGTAAAAATCTAGACACATTAGGAAATATTTGGGTTTTGACGTTTCTATTTAGACAAAGTTAAAAAGAATATGGTATTTTATTTATTATATGTTTAGTTTATAGAAAAATAAATGGTATCTTAATGATACCTTCTTTTATAAGCTAATCTTGATTGACATTTAGAAAACAATCTCAATATTTGACATGTTGAATGGCCTTAATATGCTCATTCATTATGTAAAGTCAAATGAACTATTAAAGTTTTTAACTGGGACGTATATTCTAATTTTTATCTCTGTATACATTTTGATGTTAAAATGCATACGTATTTTATTTTCAGTAAAATGTAAATTGCCTACATATTTACACCTGAATATAAGATTTCCGAAAGTGCTAAATAAGTTTCTTTCTTTGCTTCAGGTCACTGACATGATGCTTCAGGACAAACCCTATCCTGATTGGGGAAAATCCGCAAGAGCTTTCTGGAAGAAAGGAAATGTTAGGATCATTTTATTCTGGTAAGAGATTGTTTCATTTATTGATTTATGCCTTGCCTCAGTCACTAAAGGAATTGATTGGATATAGCTTTCTCTAGATGTATAGAATTCTATCTAGAGAGGCATTATCAGTGGATACTATGCTCCATTAAAATTATTAAAACCAATATCTTAAGTATTTTATGAATTAATTTCTGCTTACATATTGTTTCATATACTTTTATAAGAGATGTGTTTTGTAATATAGTGATGGATAGATTTCATCAGAGGTAAATAGGTTTTTGACTCAGCAAAAACAAGCTATAATTTTCATCAATGAAATATAATATAAAAATGTCTTTAGTAAATGCTAAATTTCCAATATATTTGCCATGTTATAATTTTCTTTGAAGAATTTATACAGAGAAGAAACCTCTTTATGAATCACATCTGGCTCATTTGCATTTCTTCTTTACATAGTTTCCTT
>NW_011888921.1:1409296-1412206 GCF_000151845.1 Pteropus vampyrus
TTAAGAAAAGTACACCTAAGAGTTTTGTAAACCATGAAGCTCTATAGCAAATGTAAGATATTACTTTATCGTTGCTATCTTCCTGCTGCCATTTTGGTCACAACATCCTATTGTCTCAACTCATAGAGGTGCAAAGTTTTCCCTTAGATTCCTGTAGCGATTAGTTGCTTTTTACAATCATTTACTATGTTTAAATCTCCACATGCATGTTTTCCCTCAGACTACACAATACCCACACCCTAAAATAGCTTATCGTATATCAGTGAAGACTACCTAACAAGGCACAACGTGAAGTTCTAAGTTTTGTGCAAAGATCTAGTAGAGAAGAAAGATCGTGAGACTCGAAGATTAAATAAACTGCTTTCAGTTAAAAAAAATAAAAGACCTGCAATTTTAAATTTTAATAATCTTCCTGTGGGAAAAGCATCAACAAGTTTTATATTGTATGTATGCTACACAGCAACCTTTTTGCATCATCTTCCATCCTCCTTTGACTGCATTTTTTTTCCCTACAAAGACTGTCCTTGACCAACACCAGAAATGAATTTGATTTCTCTAATGCAGAAAGTAATTGGATTTTTCTTTATTGAATGCATCCCTTTAATGACTGTCTCTGCTCTTGCCAATTTAGCAGTGACCTGACATTGATCTGATGATATGACTTAAAATAGAGACTTGGAAGCTGGAGGTGAAAAAGACCAGCTGTCTGGCATCAGAAAAAATGTTTTGTGCCTCATCTTGTCATTTTCCTGGGAAAATCCTTTATCCTTGAATGTCATTTTTACAAACATGCTGCTGTAATAATTGGTCATATAGTAGCAGATTGCCTCCTTCTAGAAAACATAATATGTATTTCCCAGAAAGTACCCTGGAGAAAACATTGAAAATTGAATAAAATCCACCCAGTTATCATTCTGTTCCTTGAAAATATTTATTACCAGGCAGACTCTTTCTGGTACAAGATAAATATTGCTCAACAGAATTAATTAAATCTTTTAAAAGGCTGGGAAATGTGAAATATTTAAGTATTTATTTACTTAACCTTGAAGTTTTGTAAAAATAAAATTTTACACAAGATTGTTTTTTAAATAGGTGGGAAAGGAGCAGTGGATAAAATTGTCATATTAGGAAAAACAGTGATCTTTCCTCAGGTGAAATTATGGAATAAAACTCTTTTTATGTCCAAGAATATATGGGATTTAAATTTCTCTACTTTTGCATTTATTCATTTTAGTAACAATGTAACTCAATTCATGGTTACTTTTTATTCTATCATCTTCCCTTTGTTTATTTTGATAAATATCATGATTTTTTTTTGTTTGAAGATCCAATTAATGGGTATCAGTCTGAGCAAGAAAATAAACTCTTATCATTTTAATGTGTCATGAAGAAAATAAATAGATGAGAAAATTATCAATAGACAGGTGTCCTTTTAAAGTAGAACAAGTTTTTTTTCAATTTTTGAATTTTTAATATGAGTTACATTTATACTTAATGAAGTCATGAACAATTTAAAGAAATTATCAGAGTTTATGTTAAAACTCTTTATGATTGTTGAATCTTTTCAGAATCAACAGTGAAGCCGCATTACGCAAAATTATTGTAGACCCTAAATTAGACAGAGCTGGCATAAATCTGCAGTCTTACACAATGAAAGTCAGTGAACTTGCTTTGATTCTCATCAACCAAGAGAGGCAGGAGAGTTCTATTCCTAGAAATGGTGTTTAGAAAGAATATAAAGACAAATTAAGATCGACTATGTCCTGAAGACTAGGCTCCTTACCCACTGTTCTGACTGCATCTTAAATGAGCAAGTGAAGCATTGGCATGCCAGTAAATGTTTCCAGAGACCATTTCTTGGATGTATGTGGCACAACAAAATGGGCTTGCTTGAGAATTGATGAGGCTTCGTGGGAAGTCCGGTAGGATTGAAAGGGTCCCTGAACCAGAAAGACTCCCTACTGAATCACAATCTATCATCATAAATGATTAAATCTCACCCATTCTAGGTCAAGCCATTGTTGAAAGTTCCACTTAAATGTTAAAGCTTTAAGGGCAAAAGAAAAATATATTTTAATGGATGCTAAAATTCTTCATTGTTCTATTCAGTTTATCTCATTCCATAACAGTTTTCTCAATTTCGATTCTGTCTTGTTTGAATTTGAACATTATTAATTAAAAACATAATATAATGTTCTCTTCTCTTAAAGGGAAGGCAATTTTCTAGGGGGAAAAAAGTTTGTGTGTGTGTACATGTATGCAAACAAGTCTTCCTTTATTAGAAAAGGAAATTCATTCCCTATTCCTATCAGTTTTAAAGATGCTTTTATAATAGGTCATCAATTTATGATACTTTGGACACTTGCTGAAACTATTAATATGGGATGTTGCCCATGAGCAATTTACTTTGTTAATGCATTTTTAAAAGCAAGCATTTATATCCTAATGCATTTTGTCATTTCTTCTTTGAGCAAATATTTTAGTCTTTTATATAAAAGATCTTTTGATATTGGAAGGGATACAAAGATAAATCTCACCTTTTTGGATTTTAAAACCTTGTAGAGAAAAAAAATACATAAGTAAGTATAATAGAAGGTGGAATGTGACATGTGACAACTACAATCGGAAGGGAACAGTGAAGACACAAGGATGGTAACATGACTTTACCTAGGCCTCAGAAGACTGACAGAATCTGTGCACATGAAAAAGGCAGAACATTTTTGGAAGGAGTAGAATTACTGATGGCAAAGAGGTGGGAGAATGCTAGGTAATTAGAATAAATATGCCATAAAATCGGGTTCAAGTACCATAGCTCACATATCCTTGAAGAAAAAAAGAGAAAGGAAGGTAATATTTTGACTAGTGATATAGGTAAAAATCTAGACACATTAGGAAATATTTGGGTTTTGA
>NW_011888921.1:1413026-1416226 GCF_000151845.1 Pteropus vampyrus
TATTTTATGAATTAATTTCTGCTTACATATTGTTTCATATACTTTTATAAGAGATGTGTTTTGTAATATAGTGATGGATAGATTTCATCAGAGGTAAATAGGTTTTTGACTCAGCAAAAACAAGCTATAATTTTCATCAATGAAATATAATATAAAAATGTCTTTAGTAAATGCTAAATTTCCAATATATTTGCCATGTTATAATTTTCTTTGAAGAATTTATACAGAGAAGAAACCTCTTTATGAATCACATCTGGCTCATTTGCATTTCTTCTTTACATAGTTTCCTTTAGCTCTCTGGCCCCATCTTTGCTATTAAAAACACAACTCATGTCTTAGAGAACTTTGTTTTTAGTGGAGTAACCATTATTTATGTGCACCTGAACAAGTTTAGACAGAAAAGATAGGAATATAGAGACAGCAAGAAGGGTACTTTCTCCTGGCTCTGTGACACTGCCAAAGCACAGTGATTCAACCCGATGTATGAAACGTCATGCATAGTAACATGCAGAAAAGTTGTAATCGGTGATATTTTTTTGCCTGGTAAATTCCACCTTGTTCACCTGCCTTTTGAAATGGAAAAAAAAAAAAAAAGTTTATTCCTGGATTTAATTCTGAGGTTTGTTGTTGTTGTTGTTTTGTTTTGTTTTTATGTACAAGCTACAAAAATCATAGTAAGTACTTGGGAAATATACACTCCAAGCTATTTTTGTATCTTTGCACTATCATTAAATATTGCTAGAGATATGTGGCATTTTGAACCCAATTTTTAGCAGGTATACAAAAGTATATTTTTCAATAATGCTATAGAAATGAACATGATTTATTCACATCTTGTGTCTATGAGTGAAGTGTGGTCTATCTTTGCAGTGTATTTAACCTTCATATTTTTTTTCCTGTTTAGTTCCCCATGTAGCTTCTCCGAATAATATACAGTATTACAGTATATTGTATACAGTATATTATAGCAAATGTTTATTGAAGATACGTTTTGCTTCAGGCACTGTGCTAAGTACTTACCATTCTATATATTTACTGGTTTCATCCTGACAACCCTATAAAATAGGTACTACTATTATAAGCATAAACTAGACTTCTGACTTCAGAGCCCCAGTTTTTAATTATTACACCAGACTGCCTCCAGAAGAACAAAAGATACATTTGTGTGCAAATTTCTAAATGATTGTCTTTAATCATTTTTTAGGTAAGGTGATAGATAAGAATGTGAGATTCTGGAAAATCCTTTCACCTATAGAATTCTCTTACAGGTGTTTTAAGAATATAGCATATAAGGAGATAGATTAATGTTAACAGTGTTTATGATCTCTTTTAAAACAATATATACTTACTATATTGACAGATATTTTGTATCAATTAACATATCTTCAAAGGCAGCCCATTGGTTATTGTTCAGTGTGACAAGTTAACGAGGTCACAGTACATATTTGCAAAGGTGAGCCATGTATAGTGAGCTGAAGTCCTCTGTTGCTATTGTGATAGCTACTGTTAATTGCAATTGCTGTCTCAGAGGAAAGGAAATCATACTAGATTTTTTCTGAACATCTTAGTACATTTTTCCTTGAACGTTACTGCTCAAGTCTGTATATTACCAATCTCTTTAATACAAATGGGTTTACTTTTGACATATGTGATAACATAACCTCAATAGGTAATCTAAAGCATATTTTAAATGTTGTTAAAATAATTTAGTCACTGACAAATAGATTTTTTGAATGGAGAATAAACTAAAACACACTTATTCTTATAGTCAGTTTCTATGTAATTATTGATAGAAGATAATTATGAGAGATGATTTTTTTATTGTTACATTTTGAAAGTAATATTTCAAATCATGGAGAGCATAAAATAACTGGAGGAGTATTTAAATGTCATTTAACATAGTTTTTTTTTCTATTTTATCCATTTCTATAGTTAGGTTATCTTGACAACAATATTCTTGGTGTTAAAAAAGGAAAATATGATACAAAAAGTTGAATATGGAAATTATGTGGGAAGCAAAGAAATCCTCCTTTTTGTTCATACTTTTTAAATAAAAGAGATTTAGCTAGTATAAGGTCATCTGAGTTTTTTCAGTTCTAGGAGGTAAAATACAGAAATCATTAGCAAGGTTTTAAATGAAATGAAAATAGTATTTGCATACTATGTGCTATCTGTCACCCACTTAGAAAGAGGTGTTTTCTTTTGGATTTGCCCTAATTAAGGAAAGAGAGGTTAGGGCGAAAAATCTATGGTGGAAAGGAAATTTTGCAAAGGAAAGCTTTCCCCAGTTGGAATGTGATTATGTACAGCAGTTTAAACAGTACAATGTGGAATTTTGTTCTAATAAACTTACCTTTTACTTAATGTGTTGCTGCTTTAACTCACAAATGCCTGTCAGAAACTCTTTTGTTTGCAACTGCGTGACAGAATTCTTCCTTGTTTCTTAGTGATAGATGTCTCTACATTTCTTTCTGTAATTGTGCAAAGATAAGGCTATAGCACATGGGTTTTTATGTCTGCAAGGAGACTAAATTGTGGCTGCATTTGAAAATATTAAAGAGGAAGGGAAGAATATCGACAGTCTTTCCATTCAAATCCCTTTTCTCAGCCCTTTGGATAATTAAAAAGAATAAAGATAAAAATCTAAATCCTAGGTGAATGCCATGCACTATTCTATTTTTCAGAAGGGTTACCAAAAACCATTTCACTCATTTGTGTCTGAAGTAAAAGAACAAATATGTGAGAAAATAAGTAACGTGATATTTATGTTGACTCTTGTCTCCATTTTATTTCTCTCTAGAGGTACAATTTGTATGCATTCGATGGCAAGCATCTAAGGATGATATTTTCTGAGGGCTTAGCTTTTTTTTTCTTTTTTCTTTTAAATAAGAGGAGACACCCTTCTAGTAGAGGAGTTGGCAGAAGGGATTGGGAGATGTGATCTTTAAGGCTTTAAAATATTCCAGTTCTTTGTCTTCCAAACATATAACAGAATTACACATTTCTACCCCTTTAATCACATGACTTGCTTTGACCAGATGAAATGTGAGTGAAAGTGGCATGTGTCATATCTAGGAAGAAGCATTTAATTGTCAATGAGAAGCACTGAAGGGAACTCTTTTCTTGGTAGCAACTGCAGAAGCTTGTGTCTAGCTGGAGCCCTTGTTATTCAGTTTCCCTGAATGACCAGGGTAAAGCAA
>NW_011888921.1:1417871-1421221 GCF_000151845.1 Pteropus vampyrus
TAATGATTTGGGTGGCCATCGCTTGGTCATAATTACCTTAAATCTTATCTGGGAAACAAATGTAGCTGCTGCTGTTTTTTCTGCTTTCAATAACACGGTTATTCTTAAAGTCTAACAAAATGACTTTGATCAGTGAAGAGCTAATCAAGGAATGACTATTATCTGAATATACATGGTGTGGGAGAGTAACATAATAATAAGAAAATAATAATAAAATGCAGTAAAGTAATAAAGACCTAAGAATCAAAGGCAATGTCAGTCAAAAGTGTTTTAGTAAATAGCTTTATCAATATCTAGTTGTATGACCTATATGACTACATTTCCATTTTCTTTTATGCAAAAGGGATGTGTTTTGTTATTCTGTGTGATCTTTTTAGCTCTATAATGCTATTTCTATTATAAGATTGAAATGTCGAAGAAAGTATTTCTGTCTGCTTTGCTTCAGAAGGCATGGTATGGACTGCTACGGTCTGAATGTTTTTGTCCCTCCAAAATTCCTCTGTGGAAATCCAGTGCTTTATGTGATGGTATTAGGAAGTGGGGCCTTTGGGAGGTGCTTAGGACATGAAGTTGGAGCCCTCATGAATGGGATTAGTGCCCTTATAAAAAATGCTCCAGAGAGGTCCTGAGCCTTTTCCACCTTGTGAGAACCCAGTGAGAAGGCACTGGCTATGAACCAAGAAGAAGGCCCTCACCATGCTGTACCTTGATCTTGGACTCCGTAGCCTCCAGAATTGTGATAAATAAATTTTCATCATTTTTAAGCCACCCAGTCTGTGATATTTTGTGATAGCAGCACAAATCGACTAAGACATGGACCAATGAATGTAAATCATGTGGTAACAGATTTAGATTCATATATGAAGGAATCCCCTAACAATGGGAGCCTCTCAATGTTGAACAAATCTGCCTAATGAAGTGCTGATTCCCCATCAGTAGAAATATTCCTACAAAGGCTAGATGATCTTTCAGGGATGGTATAGAAGGATTTTCACATTGAGTGAGAAAAAATTGTGTTGTTGAATTACTGTGTTGTCACATTATTGGAGATTTTCATTTAAAAAGTAAATTCTGAATTTATGTCAGAAATTTTATGCCTGAGTATTAACATATTCCTATGGCCTTCTAGATATCATTTTGCTGAATTAAGAACAAGCCTTGTTTTTATTAAGTTATTTAAGTTAAAACTTATTAAGTGCTGAGTACAATGTGAAATAGTGGTTAGAGCACAGAATCTTGAGCCACCTGCCTGGCTTTCAGTCCTTACTACTGCATATTAGTTATTGCTATTTTAACTAGTATTATGATTGTTATTATTCAGCACCAGGTGTTCTCCATGGTGCTGAGACCTCAACTTTGATAGAGAAAATGAGGACTCTGATAACATATTTTTCTGTCCAATGAGAAATACAAAGTGGGGAAGCAACACCAACAATGGGTATGGAATATTTATTTCTACATATAGATGTCTCTCTAATCTTCTCTCTCACTTCTGACTACCACTGTTTATACTTCCTTCTCTCCTAATCATGGCTTGACCTGTGGGTACTGTGATGTGGTGCTAAGCAAGCTCCATGGATGGTTTTGTAAAAGAGAACCAAAGTGTATTCTTAAGATAAGCAAGAGCCAGATGAGAGGAAATGTGGTGATTGGTTAGGTACATGGAGTGAGGAGAGGGAGAAGTCAAGGACAGCATTGAGTGTTTAGGCTGGGACAACTGAGCAGATGATTATACTGTTCACAAGGGTGGGAGACCCTGGTAGAGGAGGAGGTCTTGGTAGGCGTAATGAGTCCAGACTTGAATATGTTAGTCGAGGTGATGAGCTTATAGAGATACCTAATAAGCAGTTCTTTATTTGGATCTGGAGAGAGGTCTGAGACAGAAATATAACTAAAATTTATATTTTGGTTTATATTTTTACCCTCATATAGTTGTTATCTATGTGTATATGGTATTTAGGGTAAAGCGAGTGGGTGTAGAGTGAGAATAAAAGATCTGCTAGGATAAAACCTGTAGAGGTTTTTTGTGTGTGTGTGAACAGGCAGAAGAGGCATCTACGAAGAAGACAGAGAAAGATAAATAGAAAGAATGAGGAATATGAAAAATGTGTGTCATAGATGCCAGGTGATGAACATATATATGTCAAGAGACAGCAGTGTCAACAGTCTAATGCTGGAAATATGCCAAATAAGATAAAAATCCAAAGCGTTCATTGGGATTTAACTCTAAGAAGACCATGAGTGGAGGCTTTCGCAAGAATCATTTTCTGGAATGTTCATCACAGAGATCAGACTTGTACTGGGTCAATGAATATTTAAGAAAAGAGAAGTAGGAACAGTGAGCATCCTCAGAAGGTGGGAGAGAAGACTGGAGAGACATCTACATTTAAAAACGAATATTCCCAAAGAAAAATTTAAATACATTTACTAATTTGGCTATTTATTGATCTATCTTCTTCAGAGCATGTCCTTTTTTTTTTTCAAGAGAAGGTGCTCATTTAAAATTACTTGCTACCTCTTAAGTTCTTGAATTAAAGCCTCTAAAGTTAAATTCTGTAGTGAAAATTTACAAACATTTTTAGTAGAAAGGTGGAGAATAAAGAGTTCATAGTGTTTTAGTTAAAGTACCTTTTAAAGTTTAAAGAAGTGTATTAAAGTCAAAATGGTGATGAAGTTCTCTACATATTTCTGCCTATATCATGTTACCCGAGAACAGGAATAGCATCTTACTTACTATATCCCTAGGACTTAGCACAGTGCCTGACACACAGGAATTATTAATTGCATTCCTGTTGAATTAATTACTTTGCTGAGGACCTTCAAATCTACCATTCTCTATATTTCTATAAATTTCTTCAGCTAGAGTACTTTATTGAAAAGGATAACTAAAAGTATTTTGAGTCTGTGATTAACTGATGCTTTATAAGATTAATAATGCTTCAGTTACTTTTTCTGAAAAAAAATTTAGAAATATTTATTTTCAGTACTTTAAAAAATAATCTTGGTAATTATTGTTCTACCTACAAATTATGTGTTCTGTCTGCAACTAGAAAGTTCATTAAAATACCATGAGATGTAGAACTGTAGTGAAGCAACCATTATCCCCATACTGACTCTGAAAGTTTTTATCTTAGGTTCTTTTCCTTATTTCTTAAAAACAAGTGAAGTTTGACAGTAAATAATTAAATAAACTGGTCTTAAATTACTTAAGTAATACCATCCTGTTATAGGCCTTCATTCTAATTGCTATAGCCTGGGATAGCAACATTGAGCCTATGAACAATCCTTGGATTTATGAATCTTTGAAAGAAAGCCATTTAATAAGGGCTTGGAAATACTGCTCAGTTTTT
>NW_011888921.1:1421271-1423990 GCF_000151845.1 Pteropus vampyrus
GTTAAGCATGGTAAGAAACACATTCTTTGTTTCTCTTTATCATAGTAATAGAGTCTGAAGTTTTCCAGAAGACCAGCATTTAACATTAAAAAAAAAAAGAACAAAAATATATTTTTTCAGAATGCACAGATATCGTACAGAGTCTGGTATCCTACATACAGGTCTACTATCTCCTTATCTCAGGCATCAGAACAATTTCAGCAATTTTTTCCTTTTTTACCTGCTGCTTTGCCTGATTCTGTGTAGTTCGATCCACATATTTCTCACTGTAATGGAGTCCTTTCTGAATAAGTCTGGTACAATGCTACAGTCACCTTTCTAGTTATAGGTTTGAGTTATTGACAGACTGTGGTGATTAATCCAAGAATAATCCTGCTCTCTAAGTAGCTATTATTCTACACAGAGTATTGCATATGAACAATGCAGGAGCCTAAACCTACACATAGGAATTAGCACTAGTTTTGAGTCATTTCTATGTGATTCTCAACCATATTACCTTTTCAGTTACTGCCTCACTATTGAAATATTCTTATAATTCTATTATGAAATGACTCATGTATTGAGTGCTTTCTGTATGCCCAGCACTGGGCTCTTCATAGTTACTGTTTTATTTAATCCACACCACTACTCTAGGAGGTAATTATAATTGTTATCTGTACTTTTAAGGATGAAAACCTGTGACTTAGAGAGATTACATGGCTGGTGAACAGCAAAGCTGGGATTCGAGTGCAAGCAGGTTGATTTCAGAGCCTGCACCATACTGCATTGAGCGGCTTCACTTATTCCAAGACATTTAACACAGTTAACAATGATTGGTCATATTTTTCACATATATATTAGCTCTAACCCTTCCTTTCTCTTTGCAGATGGATTTGGGTTGACTAAAAAAGGACATAAAGTCCAAGAATCCTTTGAGTTTATCTACTTATGTTCTAATACTCCATTAAAAAAATCAATATAATTCAAACTAAAAGAATTCGCTGCTGATTGGATATGTTGAATTAATAGCTTTTGTAAGCCAATAGTAATAATCAGAACATTCTGTGTAGTTTAAATTGATGTAATTGTATATCATTTTCTCTCAATTACAGGAATTAGGCAAGAAAAAGATGTACAATCCATAGTTTAATATGCCAATAAAACATGATATATTAACAGAAGCTTCATTTAAGTTCTTGTATGAAAAGCCAATTGCTATTTTTCTTGTACGTCTTATCTTTTTTGAGTTTTAAGAACTTGATTTTTTAAAAATATATTTGTGAGGTTGAAAATAAAGATTGCAGTTGATGTTCTAAATGCTGAAACTTAAAACCACAACAAAACCCCAGCATTTTACTAGGGGACACTAGAAGTGAGAAGATATTAAACATTACAGCTAACTAAAGAACGATTGTTTCTTGGAAAGTAGTGAGTTCAATGTTTCTGCAGAAAATATTTGCCAAGGAGAGACTATTTTGGTATTGATTGCAAGAAGAGGCTAGATGATATCCACAGTCCTTTGCATTCTAATATTCCATGATTCCGGGCAGCCTATTTCTTTGTCTCAGGATATCTATGTTATTGGACAGGCACGAAGTACTTAGAATAATGATTAAAGCCATTCAAAGGAACATCCTAAGGAAAGGTTAATTTTAGCTAGCTTATTCTCTTGAACACTATTCATCTATTAGAAACTATGCTTTGGCAAGGTATTTAATGACATGAAAAATGGAGAAAAAAAGAAGCTGATCTAAGTAACTTTGGGAAACAGTGTTTTGATCGGGGACCGAAATACTAAAGACAAAGGGAACTAGACATAAACAACTGTGTTCTAGTTGGTAAAGTGATTTTTCATGGGATGTGAGTTAACAATTCCAAGCCTGCTTTACATGAATACTGGGATTAACCAATGAATAAACGAATGGCGAGTGGTGGAAGCCAGATTTTTTTACTGTGAAAGAGCAAAGATGGGGCGTGGAGGGTAGGCTACGATGAACAATGTGCTACTAGGTTAGTGTCAGAGATATCATTATAAAACCATTTTTAGCTTAACATAGAGATAGATAGTTACAGAAATCATTTTAGATATGTTTGTATACGTGGGTTAGAATACATACGTATGTTTCCTAGTTCTGTGTGCTGAGAGGTCTTAGAATGATACTCCAGTAGCAATGAGCACACCCAGTGCTAGACCTTGGTTTCTACTGCCATTCTCCAATAAAAGGATATCCTGTTGTGCCAAAAAGTAAGGAAATATTCAAAAACAAATTGATAGAGGCATTTCAGAGGGACGTAAGAGTCAACTTGAAAGAGCTCCCCGACAGCCAAAGTTAGAATAATTCGATGAACAAAATAAATGATGTAATATTAGGTTGTAATCCAGATCACCAAATGAATATTCATGGCCCCATAGTGATATAAATAAATTATTGAATAAATAAATGGGGAAGAAGAGAGAAATCCCCCATATAGAAGAATTCTAAATAATTTGTATAGATATTCTTCTCTTCCTTTCACAATAGTGAAGCTTAACTTCCTCTCAGTATGGGCTGACTTTGTGACTTGCTTCCAAAGAGTGGACTATGGAAAGGGGAAACAAGTAACTCTACAGTGGAGAAATCTGGCAAATGTTACCCCGGCTATGTATTCAACCTTAACATCATCAAGGATAAGTCATGTTGATAGTGTGAATTAAGATCCCGTACTTCTCTAAAATGCTGTCCTGTTATAAACATTTTAT
>NW_011888921.1:1424040-1429172 GCF_000151845.1 Pteropus vampyrus
TTTTTTTTTTCAAGAGAAGGTGCTCATTTAAAATTACTTGCTACCTCTTAAGTTCTTGAATTAAAGCCTCTAAAGTTAAATTCTGTAGTGAAAATTTACAAACATTTTTAGTAGAAAGGTGGAGAATAAAGAGTTCATAGTGTTTTAGTTAAAGTACCTTTTACAGTTTAAAGAAGTGTATTAAAGTCAAAATGGTGATGAAGTTCTCTACATATTTCTGCCTATATCATGTTACCCGAGAACAGGAATAGCATCTTACTTACTATGTCCCTAGGACTTAGCACAGTGCCTGACACACAGGAATTATTAATTGCATTCCTGTTGAATTAATTACTTTGCTGAGGACCTTCAAATCTACCATTCTCTATATTTCTATAAATTTCTTCAGCTAGAGTACTTTATTGAAAAGGATAACTAAAAGTATTTTGAGTCTGTGATTAACTGATGCTTTATAAGATTAATAATGCTTCAGTTACTTTTTCTGAAAAAAAATTTAGAAATATTTATTTTCAGTACTTTAAAAAATAATCTTGGTAATTATTGTTCTACCCACAAATTATGTGTTCTGTCTGCAACTAGAAAGTTCATTAAAATACCATGAGATGTAGAACTGTAGTGAAGCAACCATTATCCCCATACTGACTCTGAAAGTTTTTATCTTAGGTTCTTTTCCTTATTTCTTAAAAACAAGTGAAATTTGACAGTAAATAATTAAATAAACTGGTCTTAAATTACTTAAGTAATACCATCCTGTTATAGGCCTTCATTCTAATTGCTATAGCCTGGGATAGCAACATTGAGCCTATGAACAATCCTTGGATTTATGAATCTTTGAAAGAAAGCCATTTAATAAGGGCTTGGAAATACTGCTTAGTTTTTCTGTGTAACAGTTATTGGTGAAACAGAGTTATTCCTCTTCAATCTGAAATTTGCTGGTTGAATGGAATACTCCCTTGAGCTATGAAGCCTATCATACTTATTAAGTTTCTAAAGTATAAATCATGATTCCAAAGATCTCTGAGTTCACACATCACAGTATAAATGCACTGATTTAAAATAGAAACAATAAATTCTAGAAGAGAGAAAGCAACATTTAACCAAGTTTAATGACTTGATTTACTTCAGCGGAGTGGGAAATGTCTGCCAATCTTTTCATTCTTTCTCATGATTCAAGCCCCGCTCTCAACCTCTTTAGTAGACTAAAAATGCAAGCCTTTCATATTCTTAACAAAACAACAAATATTTCTATGACTTGACCTGTTAAAAATCTCAGATATCTTTCCTCTTGTCGTTTGCCCACATCTTTAAGTGACCGTTGCTAGAATATCTTGTATTTATCTTCATCCTGCAAATATTTCAGTGCCATAATGCAAATGTCTCAGAATAGAATGCTGCTAAGATAGTGCTTTTTGCTAGCATCAAGGTCTTCCTTCAAAAAAAAAAAGTGTTTGTTTTTGTGTGTTTTGATTAAAATCTGCCTATTAGAATTAAGATCTTCTATTTAGGTGACAATTATATCAGAATAGCTGCCATTATTTAAATCACTTTAATCATAACCATCCATCAGCTTTTTGCATGTTGAATGGGGGAACAGAATCTCAGTGTTGTCAAGGTACAGATGGCCATTTACTATTCATGATTAACTATGGTTCTCTTCTGGTTCTGAGATTGGTGATTCCCAAACTCAGTTTTGTGGTACATTAGTCACTGTTGGAAACTCATAACTGATTGGTTTCCAAACCAGAATTGTTGGTAATTAATACTCTGATGTTCTTTACAGGGTAACTCTTTTACCATTTTCTAAGGTGAATCCTTATTTATTTTGTGTCCCACTGAATAAGGCTAAGCCACTTCCCTCAGTTTCCCTAGTGCAGGGGAGGGTTCATCCAAGACAAGCTGAGGCCTGTGACAGTTTCTGTCAATGAGCCATTTCTTTCTGAGATCAGACTGCTACTCTCACCAAGATCCAGTATCAACTACCCCCAGCAGTACTGTTTCCGTAACACCAGATCTTGTTTTCAGAACATCCTGTTTCTATGTTTTCTGTTGTTGGCCAGTGCTCCCTTTGTGAAAGCCTTCTCTCTTTAGAAGAAGAGGTGGATGCATTGATTATTGTGGAGGTTAAAATGCTTTGATGCTTGTTGTTGCACTTAGGAAGCTTTCTGATGAACTAGAGGTAGCAAGTAGAGGCAAGTATCACAGATCAGATGAAGGGTTAAATAAAATCTGATTGTAGTGGCTAGGTGTATGAGTGACCCACATTCCAGAAACAAGAGCTATTGTCTCCTTGTGTAAGCTGGACGGAGCTTTACTATTGAGTCAGAAAAAAATGCAAGCCTGTCTCATTCATTCAATCATTCATTCATATTTATAGACTGTGAGGATTCTACTGGGTATGCTACATTAGGATTCTGCATACATAATTCCTGCCCTCATGTAAGACTTATAAGCAATGATAAATTCTAGGAAGGAAACATATATCAATAACTGTACCCCTTTCCACTTCTCTTCCTCTTCAGGTCATGTTTTTTTAAAGGGTGTTCACACTCTCTTCATTTCATTATTTGCCAATTACAGTGTCATCTCTGCTCCTATTTTATTCTAGGTAGTTTCTTGTCATCAATTTTCCTGAATTTCTGTTTTTGTCAGACATCTACTGTATAAACCAATATTGTTTTGGAAGTTAATCATGCACTGGTGACTTTGACAGGCCATCTTTTATTTGAGATAGGCAATTATGGAAAGACATAGTTGAAAAGTAATGTTCTAACGTTTTTGATGTTAAGTCAAACAATGAGGGGAAACTTTTTCATATGTGTATTAAACATTGTATTATTTTCTTAAATATAAAATATTTCGACAAAATTTTCAGTAATACTAGTAAATGCACAGCCTTTCAAGTGTTTATTTAGAATCATAATAATACTCTAGAAAGGTACTTTCTTTTCATTTTTAAATTAATAAATGCGTACTGTTTGATTACTTACTTTGTATAGGGTTTTGTATTTTAGTACAAAGTTCTAGGGGGTTGGGGGGGAAGGATTTGTCATTGCCTAAACCGCACATCAAAATATGAAACACAGGCTTCAAGAGGTAAAAGAGAAATGTTATGAGAATTTAGAGGTAGAAGAGATTGCATAAAGCATGTACAACAGACTGAATGTGTCTCTTCAAAATTCCTATGTTGAAACTTAATCACTGACGTGATAGTATTTGGAGGTGGAGCTTTTGCAGGTGATTAGGTCATTCGGCTGGTGCCTTCATTAATAGGATTTTTGCCCTTATGAAAGAGACCCTAGAGAGCTCCCTAGGCCCTATCACCACTTGAGGACACAGAGAGGAGATGGTTATCAATCATACAGGAAGTGGGCTCTCACCAGACACCAAATCTGCTGACACCTTGATGTTGGATTTTCCAGCCTCCAGTACTGTGAGAAATAAATTTATGTCATTTCTAAGTCAGTCTATGGTATTTTGTTATAGCAGCTTGGACAGCCTAGACAGCATGTTCAGCAAAATAATACTTTAAATATTTTACTAGTTTGAATCATAAATCTAATGGTTTTATTTTCAAATATTTTCAGCTTACAAAAAAGTTATAAGAATAATACAAAGAATTCCTGTATATCTTTCATCCATGTTCCCCAGCTGACAGCATTTTATAACATTTGCTTTGTTATACTTTCTCTCGCTGTATAATTAGATAATGGTTAATAATGTATTAGTATTAATTTCCTGATTTTGATAGACTGCGGTCATCTGAGAGAATGTCCTTCTTTCAGAAAAGGATATTTCATCGCATTTTCCTAAACCTCTTTTCTTTTAGAAAAGAATAACTACTAAACTATAGTTCCTAAAACATGAACATTCTCTCCCATAATCACAGTTCAATTGTCAAAATCAGGAAATTAACATTGATATAATACTTTAATTTCTAGACCTTATTCAAAGCCTGCCATTTATCTCAGTAATGTTAGGGGGAATTTTTTGGTTTATGTTTATTTGGGTTTTTTTTTTTTTTTTTGGTTTTTATAGGAGAGAAAGAGAATAAAAATAAAAAGATTGTTTTGTTTTAATGTAGCTCAGAACTTAGTACAGAAACATGTATTGCATTTAATTGTCAAGCCTTCTTAGATTCTTTTAATCTAAAAGGGAAAACTTCTTTCACAAAGGTATTTTTAGATGCATATTCTGAAATAAAATCTATTCATTCGTTGATTAAGATTTATTAGAACTCTTTCAAGATTTGATGAGCCTTAGACAACACATCGTATAGTATGAATATTTTCTTATAATATGCTTAGGAATTGGAGTTATTTTCAGTGTAACACATTTTCAGTTTGGCTCAATGACATTTTGAAAAGTAAATGATGCCGTCTGCCAATCTTCTTTAAACCTGTTCTATTTGTTTTACATAGTTCAGAATCAGCAATATTTTAAGCAAGGATTCAATGAATTCCTAAAATAAACTCCATGTTGGGCTAGAATTGTAAAAGAGAAAGGATGTGTCATGATTCCAGCCCCACAACCATGCAAATCATGCAAATGATTTGGGCAAACCAAAACTCACCTAAGTACAATGGATGGCAGATGCTGAGATGGTTTGTTACCAAAAATTAAATTACCTCATACTGACTATGAGTTCTATTTGAAAACAGAACATGACCAAAGAGAATTGGGGTAGTCGTGGAAGTAATCATAGAGGAAGTTGGATTCTAATTAGGCCCTTGAAGATATTAGAGGTCAAGAAGCAGCACAGAAAAGTAGAACCTTCAGATGATGGAGGTCTAGCAAATAGCAAGAGTACTCATAGGAAAATTGGTACAGTCAGTATTCTCAGATCCAAATGGGTAACTGGCAACAAGAAACCCTTTTATTCTGATATTAAGAATCTTGTCACAGGACTGGGGTTTTAGAACAGAGTACACACAAAGACTTACCCCAAAATATTAGACTGCTTCTCAGGAACTGCCCAAAGCTTGCTGATCATAACTAGGCTCTGAACTCAGAACCAGGCAAGCGACAGTGTTGACCCACGCTGAGTCACCTCAGATGGAGTCAAAGACACTTGAAGTTCTCTAATGTCCAATGGCAGATGGAGATTTACAGTTTAGGTTTTTATTCCCAACAGT
>NW_011888921.1:1430512-1440544 GCF_000151845.1 Pteropus vampyrus
CTACTTATGTTCTAATACTCCATTAAAAAAATCAATATAATTCAAACTAAAAGAATTCGCTGCTGATTGGATATGTTGAATTAATAGCTTTTGTAAGCCAATAGTAATAATCAGAACATTCTGTGTAGTTTAAATTGATGTAATTGTATATCATTTTCTCTCAATTACAGGAATTAGGCAAGAAAAAGATGTACAATCCATAGTTTAATATGCCAATAAAACATGATATATTAACAGAAGCTTCATTTAAGTTCTTGTATGAAAAGCCAATTGCTATTTTTCTTGTACGTCTTATCTTTTTTGAGTTTTAAGAACTTGATTTTTTAAAAATATATTTGTGAGGTTGAAAATAAAGATTGCAGTTGATGTTCTAAATGCTGAAACTTAAAACCACAACAAAACCCCAGCATTTTACTAGGGGACACTAGAAGTGAGAAGATATTAAACATTACAGCTAACTAAAGAACGATTGTTTCTTGGAAAGTAGTGAGTTCAATGTTTCTGCAGAAAATATTTGCCAAGGAGAGACTATTTTGGTATTGATTGCAAGAAGAGGCTAGATGATATCCACAGTCCTTTGCATTCTAATATTCCATGATTCCGGGCAGCCTATTTCTTTGTCTCAGGATATCTATGTTATTGGACAGGCACGAAGTACTTAGAATAATGATTAAAGCCATTCAAAGGAACATCCTAAGGAAAGGTTAATTTTAGCTAGCTTATTCTCTTGAACACTATTCATCTATTAGAAACTATGCTTTGGCAAGGTATTTAATGACATGAAAAATGGAGAAAAAAAGAAGCTGATCTAAGTAACTTTGGGAAACAGTGTTTTGATCGGGGACCGAAATACTAAAGACAAAGGGAACTAGACATAAACAACTGTGTTCTAGTTGGTAAAGTGATTTTTCATGGGATGTGAGTTAACAATTCCAAGCCTGCTTTACATGAATACTGGGATTAACCAATGAATAAACGAATGGCGAGTGGTGGAAGCCAGATTTTTTTACTGTGAAAGAGCAAAGATGGGGCGTGGAGGGTAGGCTACGATGAACAATGTGCTACTAGGTTAGTGTCAGAGATATCATTATAAAACCATTTTTAGCTTAACATAGAGATAGATAGTTACAGAAATCATTTTAGATATGTTTGTATACGTGGGTTAGAATACATACGTATGTTTCCTAGTTCTGTGTGCTGAGAGGTCTTAGAATGATACTCCAGTAGCAATGAGCACACCCAGTGCTAGACCTTGGTTTCTACTGCCATTCTCCAATAAAAGGATATCCTGTTGTGCCAAAAAGTAAGGAAATATTCAAAAACAAATTGATAGAGGCATTTCAGAGGGACGTAAGAGTCAACTTGAAAGAGCTCCCCGACAGCCAAAGTTAGAATAATTCGATGAACAAAATAAATGATGTAATATTAGGTTGTAATCCAGATCACCAAATGAATATTCATGGCCCCATAGTGATATAAATAAATTATTGAATAAATAAATGGGGAAGAAGAGAGAAATCCCCCATATAGAAGAATTCTAAATAATTTGTATAGATATTCTTCTCTTCCTTTCACAATAGTGAAGCTTAACTTCCTCTCAGTATGGGCTGACTTTGTGACTTGCTTCCAAAGAGTGGACTATGGAAAGGGGAAACAAGTAACTCTACAATGGAGAAATCTGGCAAATGTTACCCCGGCTATGTATTCAACCTTAACATCATCAAGGATAAGTCATGTTGATAGTGTGAATTAAGATCCCGTACTTCTCTAAAATGCTGTCCTGTTATAAACATTTTATGTGTACTTAGCCTCAATTTGTGAAATACTGTTTCTTCATTAGATCAGGAAGAGAGAAGAGGCAGCCATCCACCCTCCCCGTTTTTAACAATTTGAGAGGCCTTCTCCCAAATTGTTACGTAAACTTCAGTTGTTTATAGAAAGATATTCTGTTGTTGCCTACTTTTAGATAGACCTCAAGGCTGCAGCAGCCACACCTTTTATATGACCAGAGTTCTAGCTTTAGAATGCAATTCTAACTGTGGACCTTTTTGTTTTACTTACTGATATAATCCCATCCCAGTGTAGAGATATCTCAAATATATTGCAGATGCTCAAAGAAATCAGAATATATTGTGATCTGTAACTCATGATGCTGTCTTTATGAGCCTACTTCTAACTGCTAAGATTTGGAGGTATGGGAGATCATCACAAAATTTTAAATTACCGGTTAACCATACCTCTGAGGCTCTGGGTTTAACTGGTCACTTTTGGAGGACTCAACCTTATTTGGTTAAGTCTGTCTATTTGGGGTGATTTGGCTTTTTAGATCTTCCTCTCTCACCCATTGTCATAACTTTCTTGCCTAACTTTAAGATGATAGAGAGGAAAGTCTCTGGATCTTTGCTGTGGAGTTGTTGTTTCAGCTTTATCAGTGGACAGTGATGGCTGAGGTACAGTTGATCCTGTCTGACCTTTAAAGTCCTATTCTGGTTATGAATTCCATTTGCCTTTCTTCCTCCCACTCATATCTTAACAGTCCCATGCTACTGATGTCTTCTCTAAGAAGTATCTGGAGTTGGTTTAATATTTGTACCTAACCACATCCATCTACAAATGCCCTTAAAGCTGTGACATTATTCTTTTATAGGAAAGACCTGCCACCTCTCTTGATCTACTGTCAGAGAAGCCCTGATATGCTTGAATGCCTTCATGTTTATCTGGTCATTTCTACATGTCACCACTTCCTCCTTCAAGTAGACTCTGGTGGTGTAAGGCAATAAGATCCTTTCTGTCTGGTCTCTTCATCCTTCTATTTCTCTTTTACTTCCAATACTCTTTGGCTGGAAGGGCAGATTTCCCTCATTTCTGTGGACAGGAAATTTCCTTCTATTGTGTCCATCCTATATTGCCTTCACTCCTATGTTCAAGTAAACCAAGCCTCTTTTGATAGAGAAGCCCTGAGATATTAGAAAGTAGGACTTACTGAGGATTGAAATATATTGGCTTAACTGTTTCAAAATGCAATCCTCATTATATCCCTGTGTAAGACATGCAAGTAATGCCATAATGCCCCACACTAGGCTTTCTAGAAATATAAATCTTTTCAGAATGCTGCATTCTATAAAACACATATTATGGAGTTGTGGGCCAGGAAGATGTTGAAACTATGAAGGGTGCACCTCAGTAAAAAATCATAAGCCAAGAATTTGAAAAATCTCCTTTAACTTTCTTTTAGTCATTAGTCCTCTGACCACTCCATATGAATTTCTTTATACTAAGTTCCCCTTATTCCAACATTATAATGCCACTGTTTTTATAGGTGATATAGGCCTTTCTGTTGTGTCAAAGTCCCCTCAACCTCCAACTCAGACCTTGTCTTTTCATGGTGGTCTTTTCATAGACCATCATTTAGAACTAGATCCTTCAGTTATATGCATGTTTGATGGAGTCTAGTTCTTATTGCCAGTGTTAAAATTTACTTAATTTCATACATGATTTTAAACTAATGGCTATCTAAAAATATTCTATTTTCCTTCAAATTGGTACTCCACTGCTGCTATGAATATGCCATTCACTTTTTAATCCAAAGCACTCCCTTCTTCACAAACCATGAATTTTTTACAAGTTTTAGGGTTCTGGCTCTTACCTTCCACAGCAGAGTTTCATCTTAATTAACTAGCTCAACGAACTGTAACTTGTGCAGGCCAACTTGTGAGGTCCCATAATAAACCAAAGCAAAAACATAAATTCAGCTCAATAACAAACAAAAATACCCAAAATGCCAAGTGAAGCCTCTGCAAAGTATGATTGCCTCACTCAGATAATTAGCTGAGCCCTTCCAGAAGATGATGACTTTCTGGGATATGATCTATCACCCAGGCTGTCAATCTACAGTTCTCCCACATCTTACCAACTTTGTATTATTTACAAAGCTTAGTGTTCTCTCATTTTTTTGATAAATGTTCTACCACCACCCCTCACCATGCTCTGACCTTTATAGCTTTTCTTTTTACTCAGGGAAAAGACCTTTAACTTTATTCCTATTTCATGTTTTCCTACCTCTGCCCTGATGCTCTTATTCACACACACTCACACACACACACACACACACACACACACACACATACACAACACTCACGCACATGCTCACACCCTGTGAACACACGGATAATCAGAAGCCCACACATACATACATGCACACATGCACACACAAACATATATTGAATTGATGGTAATCCTTGGTTTGTGACAGTTTCATTAATGACCCTTCTAAGACCATCTTTTATCTATACATTCATGTGTCAATCTTAGACTTTACAGATTTCAATCACTGTCAATCTAAGAACCCATAAAGTATAAATACTTTAAATTAGACTCTTTTGTTCCATCTACCTCAAATCCATGTTTTCATTAATAACCCTTCTCTATCTCTTTCATCTATGACAAGTTTAGCACAGAGGGACCAGAAATGAGTAATGCTTTTTATAGGTGTATATATATATATGTATATTTTAAAACAGAATCTTACTCTAAAAGGAAATTACCTGTGGCAAATTTTCAAGTATAAGAAAGCATGTAAAGTAGGATTTGGAAGTAATTGGGAGCTTCATTTTTGCCTCTGAAACCCTGCCATGACAGTATGATCCCCCAATCTCTTTGTTTGTGAAGCTAGGCTTGCTTCTGAATACTCTTTTAGTAACCAACCTATGCCAGAGACTGTGTGCTTCACTATGATAAATCAATGCATGCAGCTGTCATTTTTGGGCAAATAAAGAATTTCAAAATATCACTGTAGCTTTGTTCTCCCCAGGCCTACCTCATTTCAGCGTTCCTCAGTCCTCCTCTTATCACATCTCTCCAAGGCAGTCTTCTGGAAGCCTGAGGACAGGCAGCCACCCCTAATACCTTCTCCCCTGTCTGTAAGGGTTGGAAATGCTGAGCTCAGTGCCCTAAGATATGCATGATTGATTTATATTTGCAGCTCTGGTCAGATAGAATCACTATGTGCTGCATTTTCTTAGCACAGTATTTTCAGGTGTCCTCGTGTGGAGTGGTAAATTTGGAATAGGAAAGGGAACAAAGACTACATGTCAAAAAACATACGTTGTGTGCTTTATCCAATTGAGAAAGAACACATCATTTTTAGGTTTCCCCTCACACTTCTAAAATACAACTGGCTTGGATTCTCTTATAACATACCGTAAAGTAACTTCGTACTTAATGAAATGAAACATGAGTACCAGAGAAGAAATGATAGGCCAAAAAACTGCCATGAAACTGTATTGAAATGTTCTTGTATATTTGAATTACCCCAGATACATTGCAAGAAAAGTGCAGTGATAGAGTTGCTGGAATAAAAAGAACAGAATATTGCCAAGGTTGAAACTATCAAAGACAATTTAGTATTTTTCCCCCTGTGAATGAATGAGCTGATTTTTTCCTTTTAACATAAGATGCTTTTATATATCTATATCATCTATCTAGAAATAATATCGTTTTCAACTGAATTATAATTTAACACCTATATTATATGAAGATGCTTCACTCTTTTTTTATTAAAGCAATTTTAATATATAAATATCTTCATCAGTGACTTCACTACAGTGTAATTTTTCTATGCGATATATCTATCATAGCGCCAACCACTGGTCTCTGAGGTTGATGAATTGGGCACTGAATATCATTGCTTGGTGTTAATCCGTTCTAGCTGTAGAAGACTCCAGTTAAGCTACCCCTGATTTTCAGCACCGTAGGAATATTCTTTAACAAAGTTGTGCCCATGGGGATTTAGTTACCGTACTGGATTAGGGGAGGGAAGGATACTAACATCTCTGAGACTCTCTACTAAGGTTGACGTTTTAAATATATTATCACACTTGTATATGTTGTCAAATGGATACAGGACTTATTGGGGTGATCACTTCATAAGTTATATAAATGTCTCATCACTATGTTGAACACTTGAAACTGATATGATATTGTATGTCAATTATAATTGAAAGATAAAAAATTAAATACATAGAATTTTAATAAAATTCTGAGTGAGATATTATTATCCCTATTATATATAAGAAGAAACAGGTTTACTTAATGTCACAAAAACAATTGTAAATACCCATGTTCATGTTCATTTGATCCCATCATACTGCTTTAAGATTCCATATTTACATAGTGTTCTAAACGTTTAATGAAAGAAATAGAAAAAGTAATGTAGCTCCCTGCAAGAAACATTTTTATCTTTTGGGGAAACAGCCACAATTGCCTAGAGTCAGGCAGGACTAATGCCAATGTTTACTCAGAAGTTTTCTTTATTTTACCTATTTCACAATCTGTTCAGATGCCATGGCCACTCCATGTAAGTGGGCATCGGACTGAGAAGTGGTCTCTCTAGATAAGAATGGGATGAGTGGGGAGAGTTAAAGGTCATTGGAAATGTCCTTAAAATAGCAGAGTTAGAATGAATTACTTCTTTTTAAAAGATATAATACACAACCAGCAGACTCCCTGGGTTCAGTATTATAGATTTTCTTCTATCCTGAAGTAGGGAGAGTTTACCTCACTTATGTCCCAGTGAACTCAATAAATATATTATATATGTTGAAGTCAATATATCTCTATCTCTTTCTGTATATATCTGTAAATATCTCTCTATATAGACATAGATAGATCAATATATATTTATAATATATGCTGTATATCATGTACTATGTCTTCCATGTTTAATATATAATATATACCATATACATGTTATCAGAGGCTGAATATGTCCCCTGCAAAGTTCATATGTTGCTGTTCTAACCTCAGTACCTCAAAATGTGACTCTGTTTGCAGATTGGGTCATTAAAAAGGTAATTAAGTTAAAATGAGGTCATTACGGTGGGCTATAATCCAATATGATTGATGTCCTTATTACAATAGGAAATTAAGACACACACACACACACACACACACAGAGGGAAGACCATGTGAAGACACAGGGAGAAGACAAAGGAGAGAGGCCTTAGATGAAATCAACTCTGCCAACACCTTGATCTCAGACTTGTAGCCTCCGGAACTGAAAGAAAATACATTTCTGTTATTAAGCCACCCAGTCTGTGGTACTTTGCTATGGCAGCCCTGGCAAACTAAACACATTTATAACATAAATATAATGAAAATTGGCCCAACTAATTCTAATCCCCAAAGAATTCGTGTTTTTAAAAAATGATAAAGAGTTAAATAATACAAAAACAAGCTAGTATCAAAAATTTTACAATGGCAGTTCCTAGGGCCTAGATGCCTTTGGCTCATTTCATGTTATGCCCAATCTCCTACATATTCAATATTTGCATTACAGAGTCACAGCAGTAGTTGATTTGCAGAAACATGACCCTGGGGCACTTTATTATTTGCAATCATGAAAGAAAAGATTCAATCATGTTTAGTCTATTACGCTTACGAAAGCAAGAAATGGATTATTAGATTTTAGAAATATTTGCAAGTTAAAACAAAATGGGTTTTCAAGTTAGCTAGACATTCAGGTTACTCAAACAGCTCTTTCTGCCTAATCACGTGTTGAGATGGAACAGACTTTACTGAAAACAAGCCCAATACTTATTACTATATTTGAACAATAATACTATTTTGCATACTTTGCTTTTTCAGTGTGCTTTACAATCTATATAAGGACCTTTTAAAGCATTGTCTTCTCTTCTGGGAAGCCTTCCTGAGGTCTGCCATTTGATCTCACATCATTCAGCTTTCCCTCTGTTATAGCTTTCATTGCACCATTCTGTAGTTTGCTTACTTACATGTTGATCTTCTCAAAGGCAGAGACGAAGCCTATTCAGATATCTGTTCCCAGGGCTCCTGCTGAGTTCCTGGCATACAGCAGGTGTCTAGTAAATGTTTGTGTAGCTTCTTATGCCTTCCTAGAATACAATTTTTACAGCTGAAGAATCTGAGATCCAGAAAGTTTAATTGACAGATAGCTTCTTATGTCTTCCCAGAAGTACTGACTATTTTTACAGCTGAAGAATGAGAGATCCAGAGAATTTAGGGTCGGGCATGGAGTGATATGGGAGAATTGGCAGGCAGTCAGAAGTTGCATCATTTTCGGTACTGAGATTTTGTTTTAAAGTTGGAAAGCCGTGGATGTTTTTAAACAGATGCATGATATGATTTCATTTACATTTTTAAAAATCACTCTGGCTGCTGAGAGAAGCAAGGAAACCAATTAAGAGGACATTGGATGCACCCTTGAGAGAAATATAGGTGGCTTGGACAACTGGAGAAACAGCTGAGATGAAAAGATGTAGATTGATTCTAGATATGTTTTGGAAGGAAAACTGACAGGATTTGCTGAGGTTTTTGATATGAGGGGCTTATTTGTTCCTTTGTAAGAAGTTATTTATTATGTGTAAGTCACTGTTTTAGACACTGAATATATATGAGCAAAACTAGATAAGATAACTGCCATCAGGACCTGCAGTTTATATTCCAGTGGGGTTATACAGACAAAAACAAATAGAAAACTAACCAATTAATTAATTACTGTCATCCCTTGGTGTCCATGGGGGATTGATTCCAGGACCTCTTGTGGGTATCAAAATCTACAGATGCTCAAACGCCTTATGTAAAATGGCATAATATTTAACCTACATACATCCTCCTGAATACCTTAAATCATCTCTATATTATTTATAATGCCAAAAACAATGTAAATGCTATGTAAATGGTTATTATACTGTATTGTTTAGGGAATAATGACGAGAAAAGAAGTCTGTTCATGTTCAATACAGATGAAACCATCATAGGCCTAATTATTAGTACATATTAGCAACAATGTAACATTTTTTCACCAAATATTTCTATCACAGTTGGATGAATCCATAGATTCAGAACCCATAGATATGGAAAGCCAACTGTAAAAGCCCATAACGGTTTGTGCAATAAAGAAGATAAAGCAGTGTGGTGACCTAAAGAGGCTACTTTAAATTATGCAGCCAGGGAAATTCCCATGGATACTTAATTGGAGAACTGAATGACAAAAAGGAACCAGCCACAAGAAGACCTATGAGAGCATCCCATGTAGAGAAAATGGTTAATGTAAAAGCCCTGATGTGGGAATAGACTTGGCATTTTCAAGAATAGAAAGAAATCCAGTGTGGCTTGTGAAAAGTGGAAAAGTTGGAGGGTCATTTGAGATTAAGTAGATCCAAGGGGCAGTAAGGGGCAAGATGTGGTGTGGAGCCTTATGGGTCACCTTAAGGAATATAGCAGGAAGCCACTGAAAATTCCGTTTTTAAAAATAATCACTTTAGTGCCTATGTGGGAAATGAATTGTAGAAAGACAGTATGAAAAACAGTGATCTGGGCAAGACATGATGTTGGCATAGACCAAAATTGTAGTGGTGGTGATGGACAGGTGTACATGGATTCCAAATATATCTTGGAGAGAAACTAGGCATGACAAGCAGCAAATAGAAATGATTCAAAGACGACTTTTAACTTGTGTCCTTGAGCACCTGGGCAGATGGTGATGTCATTTAGAGAATGGAAAATTAGTAGAGGATTTGATTTGGAGATGAGAATGAAGATTTCTATTTGGACAGGTGTCTATTAAACACCTAAATTATTATGTCAAATAGACTGATATCAGAGAAAGAAAGTGGGAGAAGAGGTGTGACTTCTGAATTTTCTGGTTTGAGTAATGAAATATTAAATGTTAAGTTTGAGATGCCTATTAAGCATCATATTGGAGATACTAATGAAGTATCCTAGCATAATTAAGACCTCAGACAAATCAATACCAAACCAAACAAAACCAAAAATGCATCCTGTATTTATGAGTGAGGAGAGTCACACCATCATGACCTCTCATTGGCTGGAACATGGTCACACTTCTAGTACATAGTTGCTAGATAGGGCCATGTACTCAGGGAGCCCAGATGGATGTACCATGACAAAAGAAAGGGCATAGCACAGCTCATGCACATCACACAGGGATTCTGGAGCAACTCACTTCTAGATTCTCTCCCACCGCCCCCCCCC
>NW_011888921.1:1440949-1448910 GCF_000151845.1 Pteropus vampyrus
GGTGTACATGGATTCCAAATATATCTTGGAGAGAAACTAGGCATGACAAGCAACAAATAGAAATGATTCAAAGACGACTTTTAACTTGTGTCCTTGAGCACCTGGGCAGATGGTGATGTCATTTAGAGAATGGAAAATTAGTAGAGGATTTGATTTGGAGATGAGAATGAAGATTTCTATTTGGACAGGTGTCTATTAAACACCCAAATTATTATGTCAAATAGGCTGATATCAGAGAAAGAAAGTGGGAAAAGAGGTGCGACTTCTGAATTTTCTGGTTTGAGTAATGAAATATTAAATGTTAAGTTTGAGATGCCTATTAAGCGTCATATTGGAGATACTAATGAACTATCCTAGCATAATTAAGACCTCAGACAAATCAATACCAAACCAAACAAAACCAAAAATGCATCCTGTTCTAATGAGTGAGGAGAGTCACACCACAATGACCTCTCATTGGCTGGAACATGGTCACACTTCTAGTATTCTAGTACATAGTTGCTAGATAGGGCCATGTACTCAGGGAGCCCAGATGGATGTACCGTGACAAAAGAAAGGGCATAGCACAGCTCATGCACATCACACAGGGATTCTGGAGCAACTCACTTCTAGATTCTCTTCCCCCCGCCCCCCGCCCCCATTTTTCACTTTTCTAGAAATCATCTCTTGAGACCCTCTAATCTCTGGGAGTCTTTCCCTCACATTGGCTTCCTTGTTTTGTAAAGCTGGTAAAGACAATAGATATGTTCATGTTTCCACCAATTCCACTGTCTAAGATATCTCTGGGGAACTATAATTAAGCTGTAACACTTAAAAAAAGTGTTAGGTTTAACCTCACTGGAAGAAAATTTATTGATTTCCATGTATAGGTTTTGAGGGGGAAATGTAACTATTTCAGTACTTTTAATACAGAGCCATATTCAACCACAAATCAATGGAAATATTTACTTATAAAAATAACATTAAGCCAAACTAATTTTGCATTTTAAAAATCTTCCTTTGTTCAATTTTGTGAGCTACTTAACTCTGCAGTCACATTCTTGATGTACGTGCTAATGGTGTGCTTTCCTGTATATTAACTAAAAGCACCCTATTATTCTCATTTTGGATTCAGATTCAGTGTCAAGCCTTTATTATGACCTGAGCAAGGTGTTTTTAAACTACCTCATTCATTCAGCACATCGACTCTGTGAAATGAAGAAACATAGACTGAGAGTGGCCCATAACTTGCTCAATGTCATGTAGTTAGTAGGTGGAGGAGCTGACACCTGTTCCCTGCTTTCGAATAGTGATCAAGTTAGCTTGGTTTAAAAATTAACTATGCCACCTTGCTCTGCTATAATAGCTATCCTTTCAGCTTGTTATTTATTCACTTTACTGAATCACATGCTATGATTTTACAGAAATATTTACTTTTATTCACAAATATTTTTATATTCCAAAAAATATGAAGTATAAAGCAAATGATAGCTCCCACTTCTCTATCTCCACCCTAGCTTTTACCTGAGATTCAGATTTATGAAAGTTTCATGAAGGTAAGGCCTCTGTCATTTCACCCTTATATTCTCAGTGCCTAGAACAGCGGGCACAATAAATATGTATGAAATGGATGGTAAAACTGTGTTGTTTACTGGATATCTCATCTTGAATGTCCCAGAGACTCCCAAAGAGAACTCATTATTTTCTCCTCAATTCTTCTCTTTCCTCTCTTCTCCCTCCCTCCTCCTCCTTTTACTTTCCTCCCTTCTTCTCCCCCCACCCGCTTCCCCTTGTGTCTCAGAATGGCACTATCATTAATTTAGTTTCACTTTCTTTTCATTACCTCTACAACCAGTAATTCATCAATTCCTGAAAATTCTTCCTTTTTGTAATTGTGCAGTCTGTTATTTGCTATCCTCTCTGCCATTTTCCCCAGTTCAAATTATCACCCTCTTTCTTCTGAAATACCACAACAGCTAACTAACTCTCTTGCCGCCTACATCCGTGCCCCCTTTTAACTCATTCTTCTCTCAAAAACATCTCAAAAAGATGTTTGCCCTGTTTAGTCTTTTGATGGCTCCCCCTTAAGACTACTCTTAGGAACTTCCAAAAATTTTACTAGGATCTTAAAGCTGATTTTATGAAATTTCTGCTTGAATCTCTAACTTTATCCTTTATCATTTCCCACCTGCAAGTCCCTTGACACTCTCTGCTCTAGCCATAACCCATGTCTTTAATTCCTAGGTGGCTTAACACTATCACTTGCCTTTGGATATTTGCACATTTTATTTCCTCTGCCTAGAGCATTAAAACTATGTTTTTTTATTTGTGAAATAAAATACACAGAGAGAAAAAGACTTAAACATGAGGTATTATGTAATGAGTAATTAAAAAATGAACTCTTGTGTATTGTCCACCAAGTCAAGAAATAAAGCATCACCAACATCCAGACACCTTCCAATGCTTCTTTTATATTATACCCTCCTTACCTCCTTCCCCGCATGCCCAAGTTAACTATTATTTTAACTTTATGGTGATTACTTTCTTGCTTTTATTTATAGTTTTACCAATTGCACATGAATTCCTAAATAATATGGTTTATTTCTTCCTCTTTTAGTTTACATAATCATGCCCTGTTTTACTTCTTTCGCTCATAGTTATGTTTGTAAGGTTTATATGCTTTAGTGAGTATCTCTACTGACGTTAGCATGTCAATTTGCCCAAGAAAACTGGGATTTTGACTGCAATTTCATTGAAACTATGAGTCAGTTTGTGAAGAATTCACATTTTAACAATTTTGAATTTTCCAAATTCAAAAATTCAAAGGGCTAGGTTTCCTTTTATTTAAGTCTTCTTTAATGTCTCAATAAATTATATAATTTTTCCAATATATGTGTTATTTGATATATTACTAGGGACTTCATATTTTGGGATACTATTGTAAATTATAGTTTTTTATAGTTTCAGTTTCTAACTTTTGCTAAAATTAAACCAGATTTGATGTATTGATCTTATATTCAGCAAGTTTGCTAAATTCTCTTACTAATTTTAGTGATTTATATGCAATTTATTTTTTAACTTTATTACTAATCATATCTCCCTTGAATAATGGCAGCTTTGCTTTTACTTTTTTCAGTCTTGATGTCTTTTATATTTTTGTCTCGCTTTACTGTGATAGCTAAAACCAATACTTGAGTAGAAGTGAGGAAAGTTGAGTTATTCCTGATTTCAATAATGTCTTTATTAAGTATGATATTTGCGGTGAGTTTATTTTGTAGTTTGCCCTTATTAGCTTAATAAATTTTCTTTTGATTCTTAGTTCGCTTAGAATTGTATTATACATGGATGTTGCATTACATGAAATGATTTTCTACATCTGTGGAGAAAATTGTATGATCATGTATATTTTGGTTAATGTAGTACATTATACTGATTGATTTTCTTTTTCTTAAAAGATATTTTTGAACCTCAGGCACACAGAATTAGATTAATCATAATTCTTGAATTATGATTAGTTCACTGGTGTTCACATCACATATTTACTTAATTATTTTAGTGAACTATTTTTAATGATAATTACATATGTGTGGTGCTACATACAAAACAATAGCTGTATCACTCACAATAATTGCCATTTATTCACATCGCCTGCTTCCATCTCATTCCTTGTCTACCCAAGCAAAAATACTTTTGAAATTTTTTCTTTTTAAAATATTTTATTTTTTCTTTTCTTTTTACTTGTTTTCATTAAAAGGGTATTATGGTGGCAGTTACTTTTTCACGTAATATTATGTTGATAAATTTTACACATTTTATTGATTGCATCTATAATTTATTTGTTTTGACAACCGAATAAAATTCTATTCTGTGAATATGGCACATTTTATTTGTTCATTCTTACTTTGAAGAACGTTTAGGGTGCTTCCAAGTTTTCGTTATTATTATTAGTGCTTTTATGAACAGTTTTATGTTAATTAATTTGCTAATATTAAAATAACTTACATAATACGGTATAAACACAATTTAGTAACATTGCATTTTACTTTTCATGTATTACTGGATTCAATTGCTTATATTTCTTTAGAGCTTCCTCATCTAGGTTTATATGTAATATTGGCCTGTCGTCTTCTTTTCTCGTACTGTCCCTACGTATATATATCTAAGTTATGCTGGCATCATAGAATAAGTTAGGGATTGTACACCTTTTTTTCTGTTCTCAGGAAGTGTTAGAATAAAACTGGAATTATTTATTTCTTGAATGTTTGGCAGAACTCAATGAAGAAGACATTGGGCCTAGAGTTTTTCTGTGAAAATGTTTTCTTTATAGATAATTCATTTTCTTTCATTGTTAAAGATTATTTATAGTAATATTTTAATTTTTGTCTTAAGTTTTGTCTCAACATTTATCCAGTTTTGTCTGCATTTTCGGATTTATTGCCGTAAACTTGTTCTGTCTTCCTTAGTATCTGTAAGGTCTATAGAATTTGTAGCCATGGCTCCATTTTCATTCCCGGTCTTAGTTGTGGGTGTGCCTCTTTTCTCATTTATCATTCTTTAAAGTTTCTCAATATTAATTAGCCTTTTCAGAGAACTATCTTTTCCTTGTTAATCCTCTTGGTAGTATTTTTCACTAATTTCTGCTCTTTTCCCCTTATTGTCTACATTTTTTTGCTGTTTTTTTCTAACATCTTGAAATTAAAACTTAGTTAATCAGTTCACAGGCACACCTCTTTTCTAATATATGTACTTAAGGCTTTAAATATTACATATTAATAATTTTTATTAGTAATTACATATTTTTAATTTTTAGTTATCTATTTGTTATTGATTTCTAGCATATAGTTTGGATAATTTCAACGTTTAGAAATTTGTCAAGACATGTTTTATAACCATAAAGTGTATATAATCACTTTAAAAAGATCTTCTGATGTATTTAAAAATGTGTGTTCTGTATTTTGGAGCTATGTAGTTCTCTATATGTCCTTTACTTCAAGTTTATTAATTGTATTAAATTCTTCTATATTTTTACTGATATATTTTGTCTGCTCATTTCATTTACTAAGAGCTCTATATTAAAAGTCTCCAATGATTATGGAATCTGTCTCTTTTTATTGTCTTAACAATTTATTTTCATATTTTGAGGCCATCTTAATGGTGCATACAGTTTTTAAATTGTTTTACCTGTTATCATTTTGTATTGATTATCTTTGGAAATGCTTTTTGCCTTTAGTCTACTTTTTAATACAGGAATATCTGCTCTCTTTTGTTGTAGTTAGTATCTTGTTTTCCATTAGTTTACTTTCAATTATTTAGAATATTTATTTTAGATGTCTCTTTTAAGTGCACATAGACTTTTAAAAATACGTTAAAACAATTTTTTGGGAACATTTGGTCCATGAACATTTAAGGTAAATACTGATATATTTGGATTTAAATCTACAACATAAATTTGCACTTTAATTTTTACCCTTTTTGCTTTTTTTGGTTGGATTGGTATTTTTTTCCATCATTTCACTTATTTTCTTTTATCAGTTAGAAAGTAATAAATCCAGTTTTAATTCTGTTAGTGTAACTGTAAGAATTTTAAGAAATGCATCCTTATCACAATATAATATTAACCTCTTTACTTTTTCCCAACTTTACTTCCTTTTCTCTTTTTTCTTTTCTTCATCTATTAACTTCCAGCTGGTATCATTTCCCATCATTACTTCTGCCTGAAGTAATTTCTTTATTATTCCTCTAAGCGTAGGTCTGTTAGTTCCAAAATCCCCCAATTATTGTTTGAAAATTGCTTAATTTTACCTTAACCGTGAAGAACGTTTTGCGAACTATAGAATTCTAGGTTGAAATTCTTTTTTGCATTTAACATATTGAATATATCTTTTCAAGTATATCATTTTACTGCCTCTGGTTTCCATTGTTTCTGGTAAGAAGGTGGCTGCTACTCTAAGTAGTTCCTTTAATCTGCCCTTCCTCTGTCACTGCTTTTAACATTTCCTCCTTGTTTTGGGTCTCTTTCTCTTTTACAATGATATGCCTAGATGTGGATTTAAATGTATATATTTATTATGACATATGTATCATGCTTGGGATTTCTTATGATTGTTGAATCGGACAGATTTCAGTCCTCATTTTAGAACTTTCTTAATTTCTTTTTTTTTCACATACTGCCACTGTGCTATTCTCTTTCATTCTTCTGTCTTGGTTGCCAGTTGAATATCAAACTTTCTCACTGTATCCACTATTTTCACATACTTGCTTCTATTTGTTCCCTCTTCATTTTGTCCCTCTATGCTGTTCCTAAAAGGTTCTTTTGGCCTGTTTCTGGTTAATTAGTTCCCTCTTTAATCTTTTGTTAATCCTGTTCTTAATTTCAGTCATTAACTTTTACTTATAGAATTTCTTTTCTTTAATTTCCCACGTCATTCTTAAAGTTTCTAATTCTCTCTTGAAATTTTAAAGCTCAAGTTTTATTTTTTTTATTTTTATCTTGGAAAATAGTTAACATAGTTGTTTAATGGTCAATGTCAGATAATTTTAATATTTGAATATTTTGAGTGAATGTTTATGTTGTTTTTATAGGTTCTTAGTCTTCATATCTTGTTTTATTGCATACCTGGGCATCACTAGCTCTATAATAGACAGTTTGTGTTTGAAAAATGCTTTATAAAAATAATTTGAGGCTTAAGATGATTTCTTTCTTCAGAGTGGTTTTTTTGTTGTTATTGTTTGTTTTTTTGTACTAGGTACAGATCTTTCTCAATATAAGTTCAAGGCTTGAGATATGAACTACCCAGAATGAAGTAATAAAGTTGGGATGAGAGTCCTTGTAAGGTCTACTTTATTAACAGTTCACACTATCTTAAGGTTTTAGCTTTTCATGTTCTCAACTTAATGCCAGGGGTGATTTATCAGAGCGCCCACCTCTGAGGGTGACTAGGCTTTCATTCTTAATCACAAACTGCTCAAGTTTGTCAAGTCACAATTGATGAGCAGACCTCTTCCAAGCAAAACCAACTTTGATTATAAGGCTTACCTCTCTGGAATATCTCTCTTCTATATTTTATCCCAGTAATTCCTCACCACTGTATTAGCTTTTTGTTGCTTTTAAAGAATAGTGTTTTTATATTTTACCTAGCCTTTTTAGTTTGCATCAAAGGTTTGATCTGAATTTCCTAGTTCCCTATTATCTGTCACTAAATTCTCAAGTTACATTTGCATAGAACACTCTCTTTTCATCTTCTTATGTTTTATTAGTCTTCAGGACTTGGTTTAGACATCGTTTCTTCAGTAAAGTCTTCCTAGGCCCTCAAATATTATTTAAATATTTTTCCTTGCTTTCATAGAACACCTTCCTTCTTTATTATAGGGGATTCTACATTTGTTTATATACCCCCATCAGTCAACGAGTTCTTTTAAGACAGGGACTATAGCTATTTTTTGATCACTTAATCATCATTATCCAGTACAATGCATGGCCTTCAATAGTCATTAATTATTAATATGTTGAATAAATAAATGAATGTTCTGTAACCTCAGGGCACAAATGAAACAGTACTAGTTGAAGATAAGTTATGTATTTTAAATATACACATACAGAATCTGTACTCACTGAAACCACTAAACAGATCAGTGATATCTACAGATATTTACTGAGCACTGATGTATGCAGAATGCTGTACTGTAAATAGGGCATTGAAACTCATTTATAAACTTGAGAAAAACCAGACATGAAATTTATTCTTTATGTATGGTCATAGGTTTGATCTCACCAAGGAAACATGCTTAAACTTTCACACTGCTTTAAAAATAAATGCGAAGACATAAGAAGAAGTGTGTATGTTTGCAACAGCATTTACAAGAAAAGTTGAAAGAAGTTTAGTGTAGACAAGAGGGTGAAGCATTACTTAAAAGCAGTTCCGTGTGGAGTATATTTGCAGATTGTAAGTACATGACGAGAGAGACTTTTAAATTGATTTTTC
>NW_011888921.1:1449270-1457014 GCF_000151845.1 Pteropus vampyrus
TTCTTATTTATTTCTAGTTTTATACTATGATTTCCAGCTTGTCATGATCTTCTTAAATCATGATTTTGCCATTCAAGGTGTTATACTTCTCAATTTTTTATTAGTCACAAGGGCATAAGCATACTTTCTTAATGTTTATCTAACTACTTGATAAAATGTTGAACAGAACAAAGATGAACACATACCTGGCAACTTGACACTACTTACTGCTCTCCCACAGGCAGCATCATAGCTCTTGCTATTTATCATTTTGGGGGGATGGTAATTTAACAAGCTGAAACTCTACCTGCTGCAGTAAGGATTGTCCTACTAAAAAGTTTTATCAAATACACTGAAATTAAGATGATCCCTGGTACAACATCACTATTCTTTGTCAAGATTAAACCCCTAATCAGAATAAAAATTGTTAATTTGTGTTACTTGCTCTTCTTGAACCCATGTGGGCTCCTAGTTATTTTCCATATTTATCCTTACATAGTCCTAATCCATTCAATAATCCATTACAGAGATTTTATGATCACTGACATCAAATTTACCAGCATACTGATTTCAAAGATATACAATATGACTTTAGATTGAGACATTAGATAATCTTCATACTTTTAGACTTTTTCCCTCCATAAGTCTATCAAAGCAGGTCAGCAATACCTTTGATGCTTAGGATATTGGGATAAAGGCATACATGCACACACGAGCACACATACACATGCACACATGCATGCACTTGGAATTGAAGACTGATATAAAAGAGATAGTTGCTATTTTACACTTCAACTCTACAAGTATCTGAGATAGTACCTCATATTATCTAAATTTTAGTTTTAAGATCATTACTGATTTGCAAAAGACATAAGTCAAAAAGACAGATAATTTCTACTTTTCATCTGATAAAATAACATTCTTTTTATTTACAATAATAATATATTGAAATTGTTTTGAATTAGAAATGTATGCACATAAAACAAAATTTTAGTGAAAATATATGTGGGCAAAAATGAATCTCCATCTACATTAGTTAGGATCGTGTTTAACTAATAGTTATAGAAACCTAAGGATACTAGAGGCTCAAAAAGACTCCAGAAGTGGGCAGTTTAAGGCCAGTATTATAGCAGCATGATTTGCTGATCTCCAACCTCCTTATATTTCGATGTACTGCTGTCTTTGGCATTCTAACTCATGGGCCAAGAGAGATGCTGGAAATCCAGTTTGAATCTTTATATTCCAGCCTATGGGAAGGAGGATGAGAGTAATGAAGAGAGCACATCTCTCTTTTCTTTTAAAGGCATTTCCCAAAAGTTGCACATATGACTTATATTTGCATCCTAATGGCCCAAATCCAGTTATATGGCTACTCTTGGTTTGGCTACCAAGTGCTTATGAATAATCAAGTGTTCTATCCCTACATAAGAGTGGGGAGCAGATTGCAACAACTGGTACCCTTTGACATCCTCTCCTACTGTAGTCTCTCAGTCACTCAATTCTTCTCCTCCAAAACTTGCTAACTATGTTTTATCATTTCAGAAATGATGTCTGTGTGTTCATTTATATATTGCAAACAAATGTTATGGGAATATATTATAGACACTGTTCTCCACAACTCTTTTCATTTAATAATATATTTTGGAGATCTTTCCATATTGCATAGATGAACCATAATTTAACTGATACACATTTAACTGTTTTCAAATGTTTGCAGCGTTATCTTTTTACATATATTATTTCACATTTGTATGAAGTTTAGTGTATGTTAGTGGGCCAAAGGGAATGTGAATTTTTAATTTTCATAGATATTGACACATTGCTTTCTTTAGAAGTTGTTCCAAATTGCACTTTCACCAGTAAAATACATTATATTTTATTGTGTATATTTATATACAGATATTTTACGATTACATTATATTATCAAATTTTTTAATTCTTGCCTTTAATAGCAAAAGATGGCAATTCTTTGTAGTTTTAATTTGTACTTATCTTATTTTGAATAAGATCGATAATTTCCTTTTTATTTGGTAATGGTGGGCTTTCTGTTTAGGGTTGTTGTTTTGTGGTGTTTTTGGGTTTTTTTTCTTGACATGCAGAAATATTTTATTTTTATGTGGTTTAACTTATCAATTGTTCTATTTATGGCTTATAGCCTTTGTGTTATAATTAGAAACTCTTTTCTGCTCTGAGATTATGAAAAAAGTGTTTGTTTGTTTGTTTTGTCTTCTTCTGGTAGTTTTATGACTTCATTTTTTTTTGTATTTGAGCCTTTGATTCATTTGACAATTCTTTTGTTTTAGAGTATAATGTAAGAAATCTACCATTTTTTTGAAGCTGGCAATTTAATAGTCCTACCATCATTTGTTAAATAAACATGTTTCCCCACTCAGATTTGAAATATCGTGGTCATTACATACTAATCTCTGGACTTTTTAGTCTTCGTGATGTATTTTTTCCTGCTATTAATATTAAACTATTTTAATTAATGGAGCTTTGTAATATATTTTAATACCTGGAAGACTGATCAGTATTCAGTTATTTTTCATTCTAAGAATTTTTTTTGGCTATTCTTCTGTTATATATTTGAATTTTAGATTGAGCTTATGTTACTCAAAAAATCTTCTTGAAATTTTTGTTAGGCGCATATTCTCCTTTTACCAGCCAGCAGCTCTATCCTTCCTTTTCTTGCTTCATATATAGTACAAAAATCTCTTTTTTTATATCTTTAACATTTTCTTCACTTCTCATATAATCATGTGGTCCCAATCAACTCCAGATAATTTTAGAAATTAAAAGTCCTTAATACTCTTGTGTCGATGTTGGATTTCGAATCTTTCTCGTATCTTTTTGTATATTATCTTTCCAGTGATAGCATTATCAGATTTAGGTCAGAGTAGAACTACTGTCTTCACAGTATATACAGAAATGGGCTTCTAGGTTATTCTCCTGTATAATTTAAGGCCAGGCTCAATTGATCAGAAAGCTATACTTGAGAAACCCTGGAGGGTATACTGTTTATTATTATAATCTAAGAGTTTACATGTTTCTCAGGTTTAAAAAAATTAAATACTTAGTATGAATGATTTTAAATAATTTATTCTTTAAATTTAATTACTTAAGGAAAACAATTTTCAGGGAAATTAAAAGTATTGCTGAGAACTCTGGATGGTATAGCCAGAGGACTAAAGGGAGCACTTTTGGTGGACATTAGAATGATTATTAGGAAAAAAGGTAGTAGGATCAGGAAAACAAAACTCTATTTTCTGAAATTAGGTTATATTCTTAGATAGGAAATAACCATTTAAAAAATGCATTACATATTAAATGTACAGAGCATTCATATAATTCTACATGTGCAGAATCGAAATAATTATTAGTGCACCATATTGGAAAAAAACTACTTTTACTCATTTTATATTAGGCTAAAAGTTTAAGAATTTTAATTCAACCATAGTCTATAGGGTAACAAAGAATTATAAGATTAAATTTTCAAGCCGAATCACATTAAGTTTGCATTAATTAGTTATATTTTATCTTAATGACCTACGTATGAAGGTAGAAGTTTTACTTGGCTAGTAGAGTGATGTACACTTCATCATTTTTAGTTTGTCTATAAAAGACCTCAAGATACATTTAGCTTTCCCTCTTGAGTAGAACTAAATAATAAGATATTCTGAGTTTTAACTTCTGTATAGAGTACAAGAAATTTATGTTTTATTATGATAAGTACATTTACCACATGAAGAAGAGCTGGCAACTGGCATAATAAGATGTGAATATATCCACAGTATTTATTCTTTTTAAAGAAGACTGTGCTTTTGCACTGAAAAATCTTTTTCAGCTGCTTTTTCTCTAGCTCCTGTAACTTAGTCTGCTGCATATCATGTTTTAAAAATCCAATTCAGATATTTAGTGTCATCATCTATATGTGCCATTTTCTCCTGCTACAAGGAATTTAAATGACAGCAGTATATGTTGAACAATTTCTGAGAACACATTTTTTCCTTTAATCTATACACAAACTCAATTAGCGTTCAGGTCAGTAAGTGGGAAGGCGTTTATAGAATCAATCATTTTGAGTTAAGGAGTAGACACCCTGCAAGCTTACTAATGGAATGGAAATAATGCCTGAAACCTCTCCAAACAGTAAAAATCTCAATGGAGCAATTAAATATGTATGAAGAATGTTTGCTGAGAAGTTCAAACACATCAACCTGGGGTTTATTTTTTTGGTTTAATTTATTCGGCATCTTCCAGTGAGCTGATGCTGGATGGTCTAAAAACATTTCTGGGCCTGCATATACTGCACACTGCACAGAGTTTTGACTGACAGTTCTTTAGAAAGAGTGGTTATTTTTAATCATCTCAAGAAGTGCAGGCTGAGGAGGGAGAATGGGAGTTGGGATTAGCATTTGGGGACCCAACACTGCCTCGTTAATAAATTTGGCACTGTTAAGAGTATGTCAGACAATCTTCAGCCTATTTGATTGAAAGTATCAGCACTAGCAAAACTCCCGTTTCTGCTCACAACAGTGGCATTTAGGCCTTAAAATTACAATTCACTTATGTTATTGCTGTCATCTGTATTTTCAGAACATTACTTTTCTCTCTTACAAACAGAAGTCTGTATGGTGGTGACTAGCTGTACTTTATGCCATTAGAGAATAGTGAACTATTATAATATTACTGAGTAAATCAACTATAAAAAAGTTTTAGGGAAAAAAAAGCAACAGAGTAAGAAGGGAACATGTTCTTTTATGCACTAGTCCTTTTTTTTTTTAATTACAAAGAATGTAAAGATATTTAATAGAGAAAGGTTTTCGTTTATTTTTCTGAGGGTTATATTCAAACATATGTGGGAAACTAGTAATAATCTCTCATCGGACAAATTTGCTCAGTTGCTACTCTTAGCTGTAGTCTGCAGGAAATGGAATTATCAAACAACTAGAATCCATATAATGGACAAAATATCCAAAGACAGTCAAGATTTTGAAAGGGTTCTCAGTAATCTGATTGCTCTGGTAGATGTCCCAACGCTTTCCGCCATTACATATAATCTCGTCCTAGGAAGCAGTAGCATTACTAGGATGAGAGCTTGTACTCCAGAGTGAATGACAACTCTGATGGATGCACTAAAAAGCCCAGGCATTCATCTTTGAAAGAGATTTACAACATTATTAAAGGAAAAGGCTGAAGCATCACCATAATTTAACTGGATGTAAAATGAAAACAAGCCTTCTAAAATGGAAACCTGAAATCCCAGGGAGGCATTTAAAAGGTGGTTACTGACAGATCTGTCATGGCCAATTTATGAGCTATGAAAGCTCCGTGCTTTCAAAGCTTCTTTCAGGATACCAGCATTTAAAGCCTATAAGGCCATTGATTGGATGCTTTTCTTATGCTGAGGAAATCCTAAGGGTGGTTATAAAATGATAGATTAAGCTCCCCTGAGACCTGCTGTTTAATCATCTGTAATAGCAACATGAGGCCAACTATAGTTTGACCACTATCCCAGATTATTGTTTTATATAGTTCATTCATTTATATGTAACATAGATTTTAAAAACTGTATGTTGAATTAACTTACAACTTGGCCACTGAATAATTGGAAATACCAAATAATCTGATGAAATCTATAAGCAGTCCTAACTATTCTTTTAGTTAGTGACTCTGTACCCTAGGTGGTTGAAGAAAATGGTATTAAAGTCATTCACTTCTAGATAAATCAAGCACAGATTTCCAAGGTCGCAACCAAGTGCTTAACAAAGTAAAACATCCAGCATCAGCCTCTTAAAATGCTGGTTGGGTCAGATCACTCAGAAACCTTTACTCTCTGAGCCGTAATACCCTACCCAGAGACTGTCCCCACCCCACCTTCACTGCCCCATGCCTCCAGCCTCATTACTTACAGAAAAAAATTCAGGTTTCTTAGCATAGTGTTCAAGGTTTACAGTATCTGCTCTTTTATCCCTGCCCTTCATTTCCTGTTTTTCATCTCTTGACATACTTATATACCAGTTTACCCCCAATCTGCTCACACATCGACAAGCTCCCCACATACCAGTCTCTGTGACTTTGACTATGACTTTGACTATGCTCCACCCTTGCCTTCTTCCCTTTCCCACCTATGAAATTTTATCCATATCCAAAGATTCAGCTTAAATGCCTTTTTTTTTTTTTTTGACACAGGGTGGGCATTAAAGGCTTTAAGGAAATGTCAGACCCAACTTGTTCAGGAAAAAAATTTCATTACTCTCCAGCTAAAAAAGAATAATAAACATTATGAAGTAAGAGTTTATTGTTCTTGATAGTTAATTACCTAGACAACAATATGGAAGAAGAAGGAGAGGGTAAGTGAGAAGGAAATATTTTTTGAGACTCTATATTGAGCCTCTAGTTAAAAAGAAAATTACTGATTTTGAAGCACAAATGTCTAAGAACCAATGCATTTTTGAACTATAATTTTAAATGCTATGTATCTAACATTACCTTCCTACTTTTTATAAAATTACCCATCAAAACACAGGAGAAGAATAACCAAGTGAAAATTTTTTTACTTTTTAAAATTGAGATATAATTGACATATAATACTTTGTAAGTTTGAGGTAGCCAATGTGTTGATTTGATACATTTATATATTGTAATATGATTACTTTTTCAAATGGGTAACTTCACATTAATGAATAGTGTGAGTATGTGTCGATTGAGGGGGACATATATGAACTGATTAAATCAAAACATTCTGGTATTGGCCTGAGCATTAATGTTCTCAATAGATAAAGAATTAATCAATTAGAAAAACATTATGAAAATAGAAAAAGTTTATAGAAAAATGCATAAACATGACTACTAAACATATAAAATGAACAACTTCATTATTGATCGCGGAAATTCAAATGAAAGCTACAAAATACTATTTTCACCTATCAAATTGACCTAGATTTTAAAAAATGTTTCTACTGGTTAAAATAAAAATAGACACTCTCATACACTGCTAGTGGGGAATGTAATTTGAATTAACCTTCTAAGAAATAAATTTTACAATCTGTAAAGTACCCATAAAATAGTTATGCCTTTTGACTCAGTAATTATTCTGCATTTAGGAGCATATCTTAAGAAAGTGCTAGATGTTGACTAGGATTTAGAAACAACTAAATGACTAATAGCAAGACCAAATAAATATAATAAATTCATGTCATGGAATATTACACAACTATTTAAGATAGCATTTTTGAAGAATATTAGAGTTTCCTGGTAAAAATATTCACAATTTAACAAGTTAAGTGAAAAGGCAGAATACAGACTTGGATATGGCAGGCTCACAAGCATACACAAGCATACATGCACGTGCATGCACACACATGCACACGTAGCTATAGAGAAAATACTGAAATTAAATAAAACCAGAGAATAAAAAACACTGGTAGGAAAGTCATCCATAAAATTACTGTAATAATAATTTTACTTTCTACTATATATTTTTCAGTAATTTTCTAGGAGCACTTAAAAATAATTTTACTATAGAAAATAAGTTTTGAAAAACAGTCCTCTCATATTTCAGAATGAGTATACATTACTGGAGACTAATGATACTTACAGATTGTTGGTCAGTGAAGTGAACTGTTAATCACCTGATCTAGAGAGCCAATCTGGACAATGCTTCTGATCCCTAAGGGCATTTTATATTAAATTATTTATATCAGTTCTTTATAACTCGACTTCCATTACTGGAAACACTAGTTAGAAACATCATTTATGTTCA
>NW_011888921.1:1457414-1467232 GCF_000151845.1 Pteropus vampyrus
AATGTAGATTTATATAATGTGTAATTTTACTGCCTTATATTACTATGCCATCTTGGATTTTATACCAAAAGTTATAGCCAGTAGTAATATAAATGCATTAGAATTTAGTATGATGTCACAAACTCAAAAATAATTTACAAGATACAATTTAAAAGTATAAAATAACGAGCTTTTATTTTACTTGATTTCTGCTTCTGAAAATAGCATTATTTGGGATAATAAAAGAAATGTTTCTATTAAAAAAAATCAATGCCTTTAAAGTATTTTTATTATCTTAAAAAATAGACAGTTTTCCTATAGGCTATTGATTTTACCAGTCCCTGTATGTGATGATAATTTTGTTTTAAGTTTTTTTCAAAAGGGTTTGTAACTCGAACATTATATAGATAAATATCCCAGTTCTATGCTTAGTCTCTTCCCATTTCCAGGTCTGTAACTGGGTCCCTGCTGCCCCTAGCAAATGACCTCTATCCATCCTAATTAACCTTTCCTCACATAAAGGAAAAAAGGATCTATGAAATATCTATTACATACTAGATGTTTATACATATACTATTTCATTGAATCTTCAAATAATCCATGCATTAAGTCATTTAAGAGACCACATCACCTGGGTAAAGAAGAAAGAGAGGCAAAAAGAAGATGTTGCACACTGATGAGAATTTTTCTTTCCCAAATCAGCTGCTCCAACGTAGGCACCACTCAACTCCCAGGTCCCTGGTTCTACTTGATGAAATTAAACACTTCATGCAGGAGAAGCTTTTTGTTTTGCATTTTCTTTCCAGAACAAAGAGCTATAATGTAAAATAAGGAGGAAATCCATAAGAAAATATGATGTTTCTATTTTAAACAAAATATATACTGTGCACATATATTTTTGAGTTGAGCCAGAATAATTCCTGCCATAATACTTCTCAACTCATTGCTGTTCAGTTATGACTTTATTAGTTTTCATAGTCTTCCTTAGAATAATTTGTATCCCATATCTTTAAAATAAGGAGATTCAGAAATCATGAGGATTATTTATATTAATTGCTTTCATGGAAAAATAAAACCTAATTTGAAATGGGGAGTATTGGTCAAAGGGTACAAGGTTTTGGCAATGCAAAATGAGTAAGTTCTGGGGAGCTAATGTACAGCTGCTGAATATAGTTAATTGTGTTATATACTTGAAATTGGCTAAGAGAGTAAATCTTAAATGTTATTATTACATGCACACACACATGTAAGGGATGAATTTGTTAATTAGCTTGATCGTCGTAATCATTTCACAATGTGTACATATATTGAAACATTGTGCTATACACCATAAGTATATATAATTTCTGTCAATTATACTTTAATAAAATTACAAAAAAATAAAAAAGAAAATAAATTTTATTATGTGTAAAAATAGTTTGAATATTACTATTTTTTTCCTGTTGAAAACTTAAGTACCTCAATTACCTATGAATTTTCTTATCTTAGTTTAGCTTTGAATTTTAACTCAGTAGGTACCAAAGCATTAGGTAGATATTTATGGACAAAATGCATCTGTGGCATAATATTTGATGCTAGATGTACAAACCCTTCCAAAGCGTAAAAGAACCTCGCTATTTATTCCATTAGGTTTTAAAAAATAAGTGTTTATATTTTTGATTTGACGTTAGTTCTTGGTACTTTAGGCAATTACTGTCTATAATATATGAACAGACACATAGTCTCATTGAATAATGGCCATTCTATTTATTTCAATAGTTTGAAAGGCTTGTAGCTCATATGGCTGATTATGAAGTTTCATTCACTTATGAAAAAATTTTTTTTCTTCTTCCCTGATGACATATGGTGTGTATTCTAGAAAAATACTTTTAACATTAAAGCATCACCAGGGAAAAAAAGATTAGAGTGTTTTGACATTTCTTTTATGTAAACTTTTACAGGAGAAAAAATCAACCTTGTTAGATGAAAGAATCTATATTTATTTAAACTCTTTTGAAGAAACATTAAAGATGAGTTCAAAACATTTGTAATTATATTTTACCTTGAAAAGCTTTTCACAATTCAATAGTCAAGGTTTTTTTTAGGCATCTCAATGGAGAAGATAGATTTCCTTGAGAATCATATGTAAAACTCGGAATTTGAAAATGTGTAGCAGTGGCTGTGCCCCTAGGCTTCTGGAACATTGAAATGAATATGGTAAATTCAGCCCACTCATCCATATGGTTCATCAGTCTGCATTTTCCAGTAGGAGAGCCACTAGCTACATGTGGCCACTGAGCATGTGAAATATGGCTAGTCTAAATTGAAATGTGCCCTAAGTGTAACTTTATATATAAATTTTATATATACATGAAAAGTACACAATGGATGTCAAGGATTTAGTAAAAGAAAAAAGAATGTAAAATATCACTCATTATTTAATATTAATTGTGTTGTATTGAAAATATTTTAGATATATAAGGCTAAATACATTATTAAAATGAATGTCACCTTTTTATTTTCACTTTTTAAATGTGGCTATAAGAAAATTAGATTTTACGTCTGTGGCTCACATTTGTGACGTGTTATATTTCTGTCTGTACATATAAAACATTTGAATAAAAATATTCTTCACTTTTCATATTGGTATTCTGTTATCCCTAAAGTATTTCCAAGTCATTGTTTCTTACTAAATTACATGTGAAGTAGAGCTGCTCTGCTAATGAACTATGCTATGTCTTACTATGAGGTGGCAAGCCTTATCTTAAATGTTCTATATAGAACATTTGTTATCATCGAACATATTATGTAATATAGCAGCCTACAATATGAGTCCCTACCATGTGAGTTACATAAAGTTATCTCATTTACTCTTCACAATACGTCATGATGTAATTATTATAACCCCAGTTTTAAGATAAGGAAACTGGATCTCAGACAGCTCAAAAAGATAGTTGTCTAATATCACCCCATGCTTTTTTCACTGTGCAGTTGCTTTTCTTATATCTCAAGGCATTCTAGGAATCTTTGAAGTGATTAACTTCTGTCAAGGAGCTAGGTCAAAGTGCACTGAACTTTGGAGGTGACAATCACAATTAGGATGATTATGAATAACAGTTTATATAAGATTTCTCCAACCTTGAGTGCTGTACAATCAGTATTTAAATATGTACCTCAAGAATGACAAATCATGGCATTTAATGAAATGGACACTTTATCTAAATATTTCTGTGCGTACTTATCATTACAATGATTAAATAATAACATTGGCCATATTTAAAAAATAATATTACTCTTTGAACTAAAATTAATTCTTTAAGTTAGAGGAAAAAAAACATTTGAAACTAAATATATACTAAAAACTCATTATTAGATTGTTTGTACTGTAGCCCATATTTAGTACTACTAATATTTGATGAGTTGAAGAAAGAAACCTATTAGTTTATGAAATAATTTTTAGTTAGGAACCAATAGTTTCTTTAAAAAACAACTACCATGAAAATGATTAAATAAGCACATGACATTTGTGAACATTTAGAAAATTGTATTGAAACCTACTTTGACTAGGTTATGTTGCTTTGTTTCACTGGCCAGAATTGGCTGTGGACATCTTCCCTTTAGCTTCCACATAGTTCCAAGGTAAGGACTGGTGGAGTCTATAGCGTCCTTCCATTGCACGTAGCTTTTTTGCCCAGAAAACCCGATTTAGCAACCAAAATTATCTCACAAATACCTGCAGGTTAGAGAAAGGTGAGAAAGCATTCTCTTAGGCAATTTGTAGTCGCCACTGCATTTCCAATGGTAGTTCCTATGAGATTGCGCTTTACAGATCACTTATGATTATCTGACTTGTCTCCTGGCTAAGGAGTGGTCTAAAGATTTTTTCATATCTGGCCTTAGCCACCAGATGCACAAGTGTAAAGACTCCTTTCATGTTAGATAAGAAGCCAAGTGGTATCAAAAGAGATTGTACCTGAGGGCTGCTGTAATTCATACTGACCAAAAAGAAGTTCGTAGTAATAAAGAACTTTCTATTTTCTAGGCATTTTCTTATACTCTTTATTTTTTAATCCATAGGTCATACAATCTATTATTAGCTCCTACAGTAAATACAAAACCAAAAAAATATGTACAGTATTTACTACTTGGTATTTGGGAAATACTATTCAGAGTGAAATTGTTTTAAAGCTGGCTACTTTGATGATCATTATTTGCCACTACAATGTGTAGTACTGACTATGTAAGTTTAAAAGGAAAAAAAGACAAATATCTTTTCATGGATATAGATTAGTTTTTTAAACAACCCTGTATCCCTTCCAATCCTCCACTTGTTTTCCAGTGAGAAACCATATGGAAATCATGGATCTGGCAGCGGAAGGAGAGGTAAATGAGCATAAACCTTGAGGTTAAACATCTTAATCAGACTCTACAAATAAACAGAAGGAAATTTTTTTTTTTTTAACAAACTCATTTTAAAATATTCTAGTTTGTAATTATGAGTTGCATATTAGACTTTATATAGCATTTTTCTTCTATGTGTATCTCTATTAATTGAATTAATCGAATCCTTAACAGTTTTGTCGTGGATTTTTAATATATTTTTGAATAGTATGTGTATATATATGTATATATAACAAAATTATACTGCATATTTGGTCCATCTTAAAATATAATTTAAAAATATCAACTAAATAAAAAATATTAATAAACAATGATCATTTATAGTGTACCTTTTTTGTTATAGAGCTATTATCTCTATCTTACAGATGAAGGAGCTAAGGCTCTAAGAGAGTAAATAACTTACTTTTTATCACATAATTAGTAAATAGCAGAGTTTGAGATTCAAACATAGGTCTGCCTAACTCAAAAACTAATATTCCATGCTATTTGGTCCAAAATATGAAACTACGATGTGGGATGTGCAAAAGAAATCTGAAAATTTTAGTACTGATAACACCAAAAGTTTGTACTTTTGGCATAATAGATGGAAAGCTTTTTGATATTGAAGATATAGCCTTTTTAGTAGTACTGCATTTACTTAAAGGTTTATATTTAAAAAGCGTGTGAGTAAAAGTATCCACAGCATCGAATCATGGGAAAAATTCATATTAAAAAAATAAAACTTAAGGAAACAGTCCAATTCAATAATAGGAACACTGATGGACAGTACTGTGCTGTTCAGTAAATCCTATCATTGATATTATGACATCTAACTGGTAAAGAAAATCATTGTAATTGTCCCAGTTGAGTGGTGAATTGAGAAGCAGGAGTCTGAAAAACCTTTACGTGTGCCAGCATTTTGAATGGAGTTTGAAACAAAGAATTAGAGTAAAACAAAATTAAAAGCAAGTCAGGATGCCCTTCTGATTGAAGTTCTGGAGTAGCCTTTTTTTTTTTTTTTCTTGGCACCCTGTAAATTCATCTTATTGTAATTCTCTATTGATTTGGGTAGGAATTTCAAGATAATGAACTTTGTTCAAAGTTGAAAATTACCTTGTTTAATGAAATGGAATGTAAACAGTCAATGTTTTTGTTATTAAAAGAAAATCTATGTGAGCTTCATGTAAAAGAAAAATCTATAAGGATTAATACAGTTGTGAGCCAACTTCTCCAGAGCATTTTTATGCCAAAATAAGCTCTGTCTTAAAAGTAAGGAGAAAAAGTGTTATATACTGACTATATTCAACATTCTGAAATTTGAATACCACAAATTTTTCAGTTTACACACGCACACTTTGCAATGTGTATGTGTGTGTATTTCAGTTTCTATACATTTGCATTGATAGTATGTACATACTCATACACTATTATTTATTTGTTTCAGAAAACTGTAATATAGAGATAAAAAAAGGAAGCTTGCTTTTTACTTGGCAGAAAGTAGAAAACTGAAGTAGAGTTATGACTTGTTCAGGGATCCTTTGTTTATTTATTGGTAGAGGGAACCAGAAGAACAGGGAGGTTCATTCATTCCTGTTGCTTTATGTTTGAAAGAAATGAAGGAGGAGTATCTTGTCCGAGGTACAAAAGTAATCGTTAGATATGAATACCTTTGTACTAATTCATCAAAGTACAAGTGTCACATGGCTTGTGTTCCATATTGTATAATTGTATAGAAGTTAAATTCATATGATATTCCACTATTTTCTTGGTGTGAGATTCATTTTCAATATTGCTATTTTACTAAATGAAGCAGTTACCTTTATGAATGGAAACTAAGCAAGAAAGTGTGTCTTGATTGAAATTTGTGTTAATTCCTGCTCTATTTTTAATGCAATAATTCTTTTTTGAAATCGTGCTTTTTATAAGGCTATAACTTTCTTTTGCTATATCACAGAGAGAGAGTGGCATTTATAACACTTAAATTTAATTTAAATAAACTGGTGTTTGAAATAGATAACACTTTAATTTTGGAAAGTTAATGACATGGTAAAATAAATTCAGAGTTGCTTTTACCTATAACAAAGTTTTTCAAGAAACCTACTGTTTCTTTGTATGTTTATTTAATCTGATTCCTCATGCCTTTCAGAAAAGCATGAAATCAGTTCTGCACTTATTATATTAACTGTTTCTTGCATGACATGGCTCTTTTAAGGCAAGATAATGTCATCTAGATAAAAGGGCTGTTTCTGGAGATAATTAGTCATTTGACTGACCTGCTATCAATGATGCTATACCTTCTTTGGAATTTTTTGTCATTATGTGTCTCATAAGGAAAAATAATAGAAAAACACAATACTGTGCACTTATATCCTGAAGGATCACATTAACATTTTCAAAGTAATAGAATTTAATGTTTTATAACAATTCAACTCAATAATTTGAATCCCTGTTTCAGACTCTAAAATGTTACTCAATTTCATGGCTTTCTAAAGAATTTAAAGAGTTCTCAGTATACCTATATAGGCTAAAATTGACTTCATAGATAAGAGATTCCATTTAATATGATAAAGCTATCACTTTAACAGGTGATTAGGAGATAGTCTATTTTTTTCTGAATAGTTCATTTTTCATCTGTTTATTTGTTCTTGTTTTCATCTCTGTTGTCTACCTAAAAAATCTCCCACTAGCTGGAATTTCAGAATCCACTCTAAGTGTGCTCTGTCACCACCCTGACTTTAAATCAAGCTTCACCCTATGGCATATGTTTTCCTCAGCAAGCACAAATGTGAACGCTGTGCAGTTATTTTCAGAATGTCCCATCAGTAGTGCTATCCTCCTCAAAATCTGTTCTCTTAACTCTGGGACTCTCAGGAAACCATGACAGTGTTTCTGAGAGGAGGGAATGTTTGGGGTGGGGATGGAGCGAAATGCAAAAGGCTACTCAGAGATCCCTCATAGTGGAATAACACTGATGAGGAAATGTAAGGGAATGCATAAGGAGAGCAGAGATGTCCCACCTAATTGCTACAAGGGAAGCGAATGACAGCATGGGCAGCCTTTGTTGTTTAGATAGTGCATGTGTGTACGTGCATCCGAAGAACCACAGTACTCAGAGAACCACAGAAATCTGACAAAACAGATGTGTTTCTAGATACCATAAAACCAAAAAAAAGGAGAAAAATATTAAGATGTGGTTTGACGATATAAAAAAATACTAAATTTTATCATTTATATAGATATCCACTAAAAGAATTCAGAATAAACAGTAAGTAGCATATGCTAAAGCTAGTCGCATTTTAAAGCATTCTATAAACATTACCACATTTAAGCCTCACAACAATTAATTCTGTGAGTTATGTATGGATAATGTAAATTGGCCCCAAAGCGACAGAACTGGAATTAGAAACCAAACAGTATGCTTCCAGTATATGTACTATGGGAATAGTAGATGATAAACAAATAACAAACAAGCAAAAGAAAAATATTAGCTTTGTGATTATTGCTTATTGAAGAGTAATCATATTGACTTATTTTCACATGTTAAACCAATTTTGCCTTTTTGACATAAATTCTAATTGATCATTCTATAGGATCTTTTATATGTTGCTGAATTTTGGCTGTATTTTATTGAGGGGGGTTGCATCTATATTTATAAAAAATATTGTTCTGTAATTTTCTTGTGATATCTTCATCTGGTTTGGTATCAGGGCAAGCTGGCCTCAGAATGAGTTCGGAAGTACCTTTTATTTTGGAGTAGAACATGAAGAATTGATATTAATTCTTCTTTAAATATTGAGTAGAATTTACTAGTGAAAGTCTGGACATGGGCTATACTTTGTGGAGAGTTATTAAAGTACTAATTCCATCTCTTTACTTGTTATACAGCTCTAATTAGATTTTCCATGTACTCTTGATTTAGTTCTAGCAGTTCATGTCTTTCTAGGAAAAAAGCCATTTCACTTAGATTATCTAATTTGTTGGCATACAGCTGTTTATCATATTCCCTTATAATCTTTTTTATTTCTGCAAGGTCAGTAGTGATGTCTCCTCTTTCATTAGTAATTTGAATCTCCACCCCCGCCCCTCCTTGGTCAATCTAGCTAAAGATTTGTTAATTTTTGTTAATCTTTACAAAGAACCAATTTTTTGTTTCATTGATTCTATTCTTTAATCTCTATTCATTTATTTCTTCACAAAACTTTATTATTCCTGTTGAGCAAATGGCATCTATTGTTTATCACCAGGAGTAGCAATTTGAAGACTTCCATCCACTGCTTCTCGGTATCAGAGTCGCCAAGGAAAACACAGCTCAGACAAGCATGAAATGAAACAATACTTTACTCACAGAGAGAAGAGGCAGAGCAAGATCACCTTCAATAGTGGGCATCGGTCTCTTATTCAATTCCCTATTGCCAGCAAGTTTCTCTCAGCAGCCAATGCAGAACAAATGGCCAGCAAGCACCCCTCTTGTGCCCCAGAAAAAAGGACTCTGTCTCCTCCCTTCAGGGGACATATAGCAGTGGGATTGGCCAGGTGCCATTTGATATACATGCTTAAGCAGAACAAAGGAGTACACATTGAATCTGAAACAGGGAAATATATTCCCATATGGGATGATCACTCCAATACAGGATATGAGGACTCTTTATTGCTTAGTAAGCAAGTGTTATGCAGCTGTGGGGGGTTCTGTCAAAAGACTTCATGCACATGATTGCTTTTCTCAACTATTTTCTTCATTCCATGCTTTGGTTTTAGCTTGCTTTTTTTCCCCCCCTCATTTCTTAAGGTGTAAGGTTAAGTTATTTACTTGAGATCTTTCTTCTTTTTTACAACTCTAATTTATTGGACTCACGCAGTTTCAACATCTTGTTACCAAACATGCAGTTAAATTCACGTGGCATCACCAAGGTTAAAGGATCCATGCACCAGAAAAGGGTACAAAAATCGTACAGTGAAATGAAAAAAAAAAGGGGGATGAACTAATCTTTGATCTTCTAAAATCCCTAACCTTAAAAGGAAGACAGAATGTCACTTAGAGGCCCCTATTCTTAGAGAAGAAATGGAAAGTGTTTGAGATCAAAGTGCTTAAACTGTTCCTGTAAGAAATGAGGCCTGTAGACTTAGTGAAATTTATAACTTTGAAGTGGGTAAGCTTAGTTCACCCAAATTTTATGTTAAAAAAAAATAAAAGAAAGAAAATCTTCTTTTCGAAAACTATGTAACAGAGACTGGCAGGGCCTCAGATCCCTTCAATGGTTTTAAAATTAATCATAACATGATAATTTTTGAAAATCGCCTAATTTCACCAAGTTATGGATAATATTCTACAATTCCCCATTGGGCCAAATCAGATATTTCTGTGGATATACCAACACACACTCAGCTCCAGAGTGAATGGCCCCTTTCTCACTTAATGATACCAAAAAAATTATAAAATTATTGTTTTGTGTATTAAACATTTCTAATTTTAAAAAAATTAA
>NW_011888921.1:1468762-1471123 GCF_000151845.1 Pteropus vampyrus
AAACTCTCTGCTTTTAAAGGGCTCATGAGTTTAGGTTAGGTCTAATCAGATAATCTCTCTTGTGATTAACCAAAGGTGGACTGATTGGTAATCTTAATTAAACCTGTAAAAATCTCTTTCGACATATAAGGTAACATAATCACAAGAGTGATAATCTCATCCTATTCATATGTTCTGCCCAGCAAGGTGGGGAGATTGTGGAAGGGTAAGGATCATTAGGGGTCATTTTAGAATTTTGCCTACCGTAAGGGCCTAGGGAATCCGGAGCAAGCAAATGTAGGTTTCTGAAGCTGTCTGAATACCTATCTCGTAATCTTCTGTTCTCAAACCAGCTTCCTTTCCAGCTTCTTAACTTTGGGTAAGTATCATTCAAGTTTGGCATACATTCCATTAACTTTACTTTCAAATATATTTTATATTTGTCCTCTGTATTATTACAATTTAGTTACAACCAGATCATTTATGCATTACTGCAGTAGTCTACTTTCTACTCTTTCTTAATCTGAGCTTTCATTCCCTTCTAGGACCGAAGCCATCCTACAAAACAATGATTTTGATGGATAGTATAGTACTTAAAAAACAGTCAATAGGATCTTTATTCTATAGCATTAAATCAAACCTTCTTGGAAAATTTTAAGGCCACCAGCAATGTGAAATAACCTATAAATATTCCAACCTTCTTTTGTTCTCTATCCAATTCATGTCCCTTGTCTTTTGCCATATCTAGGCAGGTATATCTATTGCCTCACAACACAATATTATAATTCCTACCAATTTTATCCTTCTGCCTGAGATGATCCTTTGTCTTGATTTCTTTTCCCTTCCCTCAAGGCACCAAGTAATTCTAGTATTACCTCCTTCAGACTTTTCTTTATTCCTGATTATACTTTGATATATAATAATCTTCTCTCTTTAAATTATATCTTATTTCCCTAATTATGTTATAAAGTACTCAAGAGTAGATATATTTGTGACATAATTTTGTGCTAATATATAGTTGTCCCTCAAAACATACATGCTAACTACTTTCTCTTAATAAGGGAATGATCAAGTCAGAGTCAAAATCTATTACTGAGAAATATGTTCCTATAAACTGAGTGACTTGAAGTGTCTGCTCACCACTGATAAAACATACCCAAAATTGAAGGATTAAATATCTTTGCCTGATATATTTGGGCAAAAAACTCTAATAAAACTGTAAATACTTAGCTAATTATAACCAAAGGGGTTTTAATTGAATTATCCAAATCGTTCTCTGTTTTCTCTCCCTCTTTACTAATAGAGGTTCTGGGAGTAGAACACAAATTAGCCCATATCTGAGTTTACAGAGAAAATATTTGAAACTATATTTACATCCAATTTTGCAATTTCCAAAGGAGTCTCATGTTGAAGAAAAATCCATCTTCAATCTTTATCCCATAAAACCTGTATGTATTATTTGGAGTTTAGGGCCACCAGTTCATTCTTGAAATTATCTTTCTCTCTAGCTTCTATAATATTTTCTTCTGGATCTTGCATATATCTGGTCTTAGGGGTCTCCATCCTTCTTTGGATACACCATAAAAAGAGGTGATCTTCAAGACTCTGCCCTTGGGTTCTCATTTATTCTCTCTCTCTCTCTCTCTCTCTCTCTTAAATGGTTTTACCTGAAAAATCTTATTCATTTCCATGACTCTAACAACTACTTGTATTTGAATGACTCAGAATTTAGGACCTGACCTTTCCTTGGCTTAGATTCCTATCTCCAACTGACTGTTGTTCATCCCTGCATAAATGTCCTGCCAGCCCTTTAAACTCAACAATGTGTCCAAAATAGAATTTACAGTATTTCATCCCTGCTTTCATATTCCTCACTTCAGTTAATGGGTTCATAATCCTTTTCTTTCCACACAGTCTAGAGACTTTGGAAACATCTGCCACTCTTCCCCCATGCTTTTCTACCTACCCGCTACCATTTCCATATTTTCCTTCAAATTTGTCTTTTGTCTGTGATATCCTTTCCCTTGTACAAATCTATCCATCCTTTAGGTCTAATTTTATTAAACCTCTCAGCTACCCTTCATACCTGAATAAAAATAAATCACATATTTCTGGATATGTGAATAAAAATAAATCACACATAGTTTTATGGTTTTTACTTAACTTTGGATATGACTGTTTTGTACATATTGGCATCCTTCAACTGGTAACAAGTTCCTTAAGGGCAGAGATCATTTCTGTGTTCCTTCAATTTAGCTCTGTGCCTTTGGCTTAGTAGATGCAAACAAATGTTTCCTGAATTTCTCTGTGCCCTTGCACATGTTACAATATATCTTTCTCATTCAAAAAGCAATGCTATTTTGTCCAATCTTGTACATTACC
>NW_011888921.1:1473143-1487454 GCF_000151845.1 Pteropus vampyrus
AACATACTCTTGGCCTTGCTTTTGACTTATGTAAACATCTTGGCTTTAACAAAGACAAAATTTTACTTGAACCTTTATTATTAACCCAGTATGTTAATTCCTCCTATTTTTTAAATCAAAGCGTACTTTTGTCCTGGTCACCCCTACTTGACAAGATCCTATTTCTTATTTCTTTTAAAAGCAAATTTAACTGGAAAGAGATGTAACTTGGTATGTTTAGTTTAAAATTTCTACTTTGCATTTTTAAAAATCAAAAGTATGTTTCAAGTATCATAGCTATCATTTTATTTCCATCAGCAATAATGAGTATGGTTTTTAATGGCATTATTTGTAGTTAATGGGCATTTATCTATAGCTCTATCTTTATTACCACTTCCATTACTTAACTTGTGGTAATATTTTATACCCAGGATAACAATTAGTAGAGTATATCTCATATGTTTCACTCTGTTGAATTGGTGAATTATTTAGAATATACAAGGTAATTTTCATTAGAAAGAAAAATTGGGTTAGTGGGTTTGCTGAGAGACGCACAGGATTGATATGCCCGTTAGGTCCAGCCAGTCTAATTTTGTACTATGTAGGCCTCTTCTTCAGAAGCTCTATAAACACTGGCAGAAGTACCATCAATTGCTGTGGAACCTGAGTTTAGTGAAGGGTAGGAAATGAATATTATCTACCCCAGGTTAAAGAGACTCATTTATTCATGCCCAGGATCCTACACAAGTCGCAATGGTTGAGCACTGAAGAACTCTAAAGGGCATTGTTTACATAGATTATAACATCAGGACACCGTTCACACAAATTACAATCTGCATGGACAAATGCCCCAATCCAGAGGTGTCTTTTTCAGCGACCTCATTCATGGCCTTTCAGATAAAAGAGTTACCAAGTTGTTTCTTCATTTCAATTTGTTCAGTGCTTTTTGAGCTTCTGCTGTGTTCAGGGCACTTCTCTTCAAGGAGTAATAGAGAGATATAAAGATAAATATCTTTATAAACGTATCATTTAATGGACAACATTAAAGTCTAATATTTTTTCTTTATAGACTCCAAATCCCAATGGAGCCACAAACAAGATGAGTTAATAACTGCATCTCTTTTCTCAGGGATCCTATCTTAACGAATATGTTCAGGTTGGCCAAGAACTGGCAGTGGCATTTACTTAATAGCCATATGGAGAATCCGTGCTCTTTCACTAGGTTACATAGCAAATATTACCTTGTGTTCCTTCAGTGCTTCCTGATCTCAAGAATAAGAGTGACCAGGATGCAAAGCCATTTACTTACTGACTTTCTGAGAAGCAACTTTGACTTCATCAGCTAGGCTACAGTGCTGAGTAAATTCACATATTTCAGGATGAATATGGCTTGAGGACCCGAGCGGTGATTGTTTTTCTCCCAGAATTGCCTTTGCAACATTGATAATTAAAACAAGCAAAATGAAAAGTGTTGGCATTCTCTCATGGCCATCTGTGACTTATGTGTGCTGGTACTTAGTGTTCAGAGGGGCACTGGGTATTTGAACTGGCTCTCAGGTTTGCAGTCAAAGTGAAGGGGGGAGCACTCTTCTGCTTATGCCTGCTTATTATATTTCCCGCTCTAAACAGCATGGTTAGAAATTATAGTATTAAATCATTTTAAATTCCATTGCCATGCCACATTTAATTTCTTGTGTTTAGTACTTGAAATATGAGACTATATCATAACTTAGTTGTAAAATTAAATTTGCTATCTAAATCCATGGATTATTTTATTGTAGTGGTAATCTTAAACTTTTCATTTTTAATAAGATTTACAGATTTTGATTTTGCTATAAGAAATTATAAAACATGATCTGATTTGATTGAGTTCCAACATTTTAACACAAGTATTTTAGAAATAAATAAAAGTGATTATTATTTCCTTTTCAATGTTAAAATAATTGTGCAGCATGATAAGAAAGAAATATGATATTTATGACTGGAATCACAGATTATAAATGTTTTAAAGCATGATTAATAGCTAATATATTAAAACACATAAAAGCATATTTATTATGTTGAATCACATGAAATTGCTGTTTTTAGTAGGATAAAACATGGTCAAATTTTGTCAATTTTGTTTGACTGAACATATACTATATTAGTTAGGAGGACCTACATATTCCTACTGCCTGGTTTAATCCAAATGAAGCTGTATGATACTTAGCCCTAAGTGAGTTAGCCCATAGAGAAGACCTAATGCCAGTTGTTTTCTCTCTTGATTTAAGGTCGGCTTGCAGGCTATTTGCTCTGCGATATGTCTATCTTAAAGTGGTTATAGATGAAAGAAAGAAAACAATAGTAACTAATTTAGTTACTTAAAATGGAAGTTTAATATTTTTAAAAATCCAGAAGTTAGGATGTCATAGTTAAGATTATGAATTAAACTGTGTTTTGGGGATTATCTATATGACTCTGTCTCTGATCACTCTATATAAATGACATTTGAGTAGACTGTAAAATGAGTATGTTTCCAGATGAGATCGAGATGATACTAAATATTTGAGAATATCTGCAGAATTTTTAGCTGAGGGAGGAAAGTGGTTTACTATAGAACGAGTCCTTCTTAGAGTCAGCAGATCTATGCTCTCATCGTAGTTCAGTCACTGGCAGTCTGTGTGAAATTAGCAAGTCCCCAAACCCGTCTGGAAGCATTTTATTTGTTCACTTTACCGACAACTCTTAGTGCACATATAAATTCACACTTACTTAGCTACAACTCTGTTGTTCCCAGGAGCCCAACCCAGAGATTTGGAGTCCTTGGATTAGAAAAGCTCTGTTAACCCTTCTTGGTCTCACATTCTAATTCCTATTAATCTAAGAAGAATTAGCAACAACTGAGGAAAAGCAAACAAATTGGAAATTTGAAAACATGAAAATGAGACTAACCACTCAAGCTGATAATTATGTATGAGTTCTTTCTGTTTGGTGGCCAGAAATCAGACAGTTAAATTGATGAGCCAGAATGTCCTGCTGGTGCTGGCTGCAGCCTGAAAGGAAATAATCCAGATAACGATTTAATGGGATGCTTCTTAAAAAGAAAAGCTGGTACCCTCCAAGAAGCATGGTCCAGAGTAAACATTTTTTCAACCATATTGCTTAAATAAAAACCCAGAGATGTAGCATCAACGGTCAGCCTCCATGAGGTTCCATTTCCACTGCCGTGAAAATATTCCTTTTAGCTGTTCCCTGTCAGTCATTGTCAGTCTCTGTCAGTTTTACTTTTCATTGTTAAGTGCTTCTATATGACAGTTTTCCAGTTTATACTTACAATAAAAAAGGAAAATAAATGAAATCTTAACTACATAGTAACTACAAACATAGTAACAGAAGGGTAATATTCAGGTGCTTTCTATGAGAGGCAATGTGTACAATAGATATGACACAGACTGTCATACGTCAGCCTGGGTTTGAATCATCTTAGATCACCTATCTTATATTTTATTGTTCTTATGAAATCTGTAACCCAGGTCAGGTTATTTGAACATTCAATGACTCGGTATCTATAATTATAAATTGGGGATGGTGATAATAGGATTGTAGTAAGGGTTATATAAGTTAATTTGTGTAACACACTTATACCAATGCCTGGCACATCGTAAGTGGCACATAATTGTAATAGTAATTTGCTGTATTACTGTTTCCTTTATAGCAGCTTTACATGAAAGTGATTGCTTTTGTATAACCCGAGTCATGACTCTTTTAAACTGGTGTCTTTGGCTGAATTATCATAGCATGGTAGACTATCAGTTTTGTAAGAAGTGGCTCAGAAAATCAAACCACACGTAACACGTTTCTTCTGTGGCTATATCTAGATAAGGTGCTGGATATAATTTTGGAAGTCGAATAACCAGTTAATGTACTTCGGTCCCCTTTTCGCTTTTCTTTTTTTTCCATTCTCTTGAGACTTTATTTTTAGGGCTCTTTTTCTGAGCTGTATGCATTCATATTTAATAATTGCCATTTTTATTCTTTTTTGTAGTATTAAATATTAAACATCAGGCAAAATACCTCTTTTAATTTCCCTTCGGAGTAATAAAATATAACCAGTAACTTTTTCTTGAGATCTGCAGCAATACTCTTTGTCAAAACAGAAGTGCTTAATAAAGCCTGGAAAACACCTATGAAAAGCTCTTAGAAAGAGTATTATATATTGTATTAAGTGAAATATATCAAATAAAGCAAACAGCTGAGAGACGAAGTGGCACATATTTGGTCTTAGGAAGCTCAGGCATAAGATAAACTCCAGATACCGAAACGTTTCAGTGATTAATTTTAATGACTTCATTCATACTGAGATTATTAGCACGAATAAGCATAACTTTTTTATAAATCTTAGACGAGGTTTCTGATTGCTCAGCAGATACTAATTCCAAACTCTCAGATTTTGACACCTAACAGTGTTCCTCTAAATGAGTATTTAATTTTACATTACCAAATTACATATTTAGACCAGTGAAGTAACATTAGAGTATGCATTCCTATGTAATCAGTTGTGCTCACAAAAGGAATTTCTAGGTGTCTCTTTGTGAGAGTGCAAGGGTGATGTTAAAAATACTTACCTGTCAGACCACAGGCTCCAACAAATGGAATGGAGGCTGGCCGTGGAGCTGGAGTGAGGTACTGGAGTACTCTTGTTTCATCAGGGTTTCACACTGTAGTGCTGGACAGCAGAGAGGTGAAAGGCTTTGTGAAGGAGGCTGGGGAAGCAAGAAGAGGGAGCTTGAAGGAACTGGGGCCCCAACTACTTAACATTTTCAGCCATTCAGCGCATCCTGAGGAAGTGTATATAACATTCTTGTGGGACATCATGTGAAAAAGCCAAGCATAATGAGGCAATACCATTGCTACCCAAAGAGGTTTGAAGAAAAATCAATATTTATCTATCTTTCATGGATGTTGTTATATTCCTTGCTGACAAAAGAAATTGTAATTTCATTCAGATTTGCTTAAAGTTTCTCAAACTCAAAAAAACAAAAACACAAACAAATTACTTAACCTGGAGCAAAATTTGTTTACAGTTTTATTATCCTTATGTTTAACTACATAATATTTGCATTTTCTTTTTGTCGAATTGTAATAATTATTTAGAATATTTCTCATGCTCATTTAATCCATTTGAATTTCTGGAAATGATCAAAGGTATTCTAAACAGTAGTAGAGACAATCTGTAATTTATATTTTGGAGCTCATGAGTCAAATTCTTTTGAAAGTTTGTAATTTAAATGAAATGAATAAATTTTATTAGAGATTTTACTTTCCAAAATTAAAGTAAATAATATATATTTTCTATTCACTGGAGGTGAGAATCTAAGGAGGGGCTTATTATATCCATTATATCAAAATATAACTTGTTCTAAATAAGATACTATAAAAAGAAACCCCAAATTTTGTTTAAAAATTCGCACTTTGTTCAATTTAAAAGAGAATTCTAAGATAGTTTCTGTTATTCTTTTTTGAATATCAATTATTATAAGACATTAGAGACAAAAGAAGCTTGTTAAATTGCCAAAATGGGTATGTGTCCTTCTAAGGTATTGTTCTACTTTTACATTTTTCTCCCATTTTTCTTTTCTTTTGTCTTCTTTTTCTTTATTTCCTTTTTTCTTTCTTTTCTTTCTTCCTTTAGATTACAATTTTTTCAAAATTTTTTCTTTTTACAATTCAAAACAGTATCCAGAAACCAGTATAGCTCTAAAGCAAACGCTTAACTATGTTACGGACAATTCTCTGGCAGGTTAAATTTTCATGGCCCATGGTTCAGATTTATTTTAAATATCAACATTAAAGATTAATTTATGTAGTTTTTGATTTTTATAAAAAACTTAATTGGTAATTGTTACAATTTTAACAAACATTTATTGAATTTCATCTACATACAATTATGCAAGATTTATAGGGGCTACAGAGATATATAAAAGAAAATCTAAGGCCCCTTGTATCTTATAACAAAGAACGTGCGATCAGACATGGTGTGACCTAGACAGGTCACTAGGCCACAAGCTATCTCTGTCAAGAATTTTATATGGAGAGGAGGCTAGACTGTTGGCATGTAGAGATGGTTCCTCTATGGAGCTTGTCAGGCTACAGAGATGATGATGGGACCAATCTAATGATCCCTCTCTTTTGTAGAACAAAAATGGAATCAAAGGACTTCCTTACTTACTCGCCATTTGCCTTATGCTCTTACCTACACATGTCTTCTACTCTCAGTAAATGACGTACGTGCATTGAGAGCTACACACCAACGTTCCCTTTGTAACAAGTTGCACTAATCAAGGTCATTTGTAATATTTTTGTTGTTAATTATTTGTTCTAGAATCATCTTAATGTCCTAAAGGGAAAATCTTGGAAGAGATGCTATCATATTGCTTTCTAATTGCTTTTGAAAGAAAGCATTTAATTTATTTCTTTTTTCATCTTCCTTTTGGTGAATATACCTTAGGGTTGTTACTTGGTGAGGGATAGACATTTAATATAGCACAGAAAACATGCACTCTCCACTGTCTATATTATTATGTCTAAGGTTCTCTAATGAGTTCTTCTTCCTTGCAGGACGGTTCTTTTCACTCTGACTTCTGTGGTTGTACTTGTCATTACAACTGACTGGATCAGCTGGGACAAATTGAATCGGGGTTTTCTGCCTAGTGATGAAGTTTCTAGAGCATTCCTGGCTTCTTTCATCTTGGTCTTTGACCTCCTTATTGTAATGCAGGTAAGTGTCTTTGTATTTCCCCTTCTCACTGAAGCTGCTCTATGCTTTGTTCTCAGTTTAAAAAACACTATACAACAAAAGGCTGCATAAAGCTAGAGAAGAGCATCATTCACGGTTGCTGTTAATGGGGCCTTCTCTGATCATATTTTCAACAATTCTACTGGGAGGATGAACCAATTGGGCTTTTATGAGAGGGGCACCGAAAATTCATTGTATGAACAATTCAAGGTGGGCCCCTAGAAACCATACAGCATGGTGGTTTCCTGCCAAGGCTTCAGGGAAAACAAAACAAAACAAAACACGAAAGACCCCCTTGTCATTTCGTAAATGGAAAGCTGCAGAGATGAGGATGATACAGAGCCAGCAAAACAGGGATAAGCAATTACCAAAGCAGCTCAGGTTTTATAGCATTTGAAAAACGGAATGATGTAAAAATGCTTTTTCTGGTTATGGAAATCATCACTTTCTTTCAGTATTCACCAGAGACTCTTCCATTTTCATATGAACGATATTTCTGCCCTGCTTAGCAAGAGGTTGTTTATGCAAGAGCTAACCAGTGCTACTTGTTTAATCTTCGGGTGTGACTGCTTTAGGGTCTTAGGAGTGTCCTTTGAAAGGGACAGAAAGAGACATGAACTATTTCTAGGCACTTTGTCTTGCTCATTACATGTCCATTTGCTAGACATTTTCTTATTGCTTTCATAAGGCAATTTTGAATTTTTCCCTCTCGAAGCATTGTGAGTTACTAGAACAAAGGCTGCCATTGCCGAAGGGAAAGTATACTCTATTGTGTTCCAAATTTATGTGAGATGTCACAGCAGATTGGTGTTCTCATTTCTAAGGCTAAAGAGAGGCCTGTATAAGAGATATCCTATAGTGTCTTAAAAGAGAAAAACAGTTCCTAGAGTATATAAAAACTATTTTAATGGATGATAATTTAAAATACATTATTGCTTTGAAAATTATTTAAAGACATAGAATTGAATTTTTTTCTCATTTAAATATTGATTTTTTTTTTTTTTTTTTAATTTCCTGTGGGATAATTTGGAATAGTGGAGAAGGCCCTGGATTTTGAACAAGGAATCATTGGCAGGTTCTAAATCTGTCTCTCACTTGCTGAAAGACTTCCTCTGAATATTTATAAAACTGAATTTATAGCACTTATGCAATAATGTATCATGTGTTGCTTGTTTAAAGGCTATTCTTAGCTCCTTTCATCTAATACTCCTAATTAATATACTTCCTTATGTGAAATATCTGCTTTGGTCAAGTGGCCACTGGTACCTATTAAAACCCATTTTAGAGTCAAAGGTACTAGTAGATAAGTAGACCACCGCCTTGTGAATTTGTTTAAATTTGTATATGTAAGAGCACAAATTTCCTGATTTTCTACTACCATCCACTACCTCCTACCTTATTTGTGTAGCTTTAATTATTCTTCCAACATGTCCAGTAAAATCAGGGACTTGAAATGGGAGAGTGTAACATTACAATTTACAGATATTAGGGACTCACTCAAGAAGTACCTAAAAAAGAGAGATAGAAGAAAGGAAGGATAGGATTTATACAGGCGGAGTCAGCAGGATTGGGAAGAGAAAGACATTTTACAAGAAGGAAATGGCATGAAAATGTTTACTGACTACTAAAGCGCTGAAATGTTCAGAAAGTAACCAGAGCACAAATTGATTGAAGATAGAGAATTGTGCTGAGGAATATATCCATTTGGACCATTTTGGCTACAAGTAACAATAACCCTGCCAAGCTAGCTTCATCAAAGGGGGAACATATTACTGTGTTATAAAGATGTCCTACACAATTAGGGGAGGGATGCAGTTGCATTTGGGGGACACACGTAACAAAGAACCAAGACCTAGCTTTTCTTTTTTACCTCTCATCTTCCCCGCCCCCTCCCCGTTTCTGCCTTTTTCTCTCTTATGGTAAAGCAGCTTTTTCAGCTTCCTAGTTCACATGGAAGAAAGTGGACACAGCCAACTCCTCAGAAGGAGACCATTCTCTAGGTGTCAGGCCTAATTCCAGATTACCAGGGAAGGGATTGCAAGGACTGTATTGTTCTTTGCCCATCTGTGAGTTGTCTGGGAGTGAGGCAGTCCCAAAGAAGAGGAGGGAGAGGTTGGGCCTCAACAACCTAATTAGTAGGTGTCTAATACAAAGAGGAGTCAAAAATGAGGCCCCCAAATAAGTCTCTCAACTCTTTTTTTCTCTCCCCAACACTGCGTCAGCTAGCCAAGCCTATTGATTTGTAGCCTAACCCTTCCTTCTCATTTCTCTGCCACCACTCCAGTCCTGACTCATCTCTATACTATTATTAAATAATCTCCTTTGGAACCCTCTGCCACTAGATGTCCCTGTCCCATATACCTTACACAGTTCACCGTCATAACTTTAATAACTGAAATGCCATGTTGTACGTTCCACTTCTCAGCCCAAAATAGTCAGTGACTCCTCATTGTCCAAGAATAAAGTCCAGACTTCAGGAGCTCTCTCTGAGTGCCCTCCACAGTCTGGCCCTGGCTGTGTTTTCTCCCACGTCTTCTATGCTCTAGCTCTACTCCAGACCAAAGGGCTTGTTGCTTGGCCCTTGACCACAGCACACTTACTCCAGGATGTCTGTGAGCCTCTTTTTCCTCCCCAGATGTATCTCTCTTCTGCTCTGCTCATCTAGACCCTATCACTGAGGACCATTTCAGCTCCCTCTCATTACAACCATGTGATTATTTCCTTCTGTAGCACTTTGTACCTGGATTGCAAATCAGTATTTTCTATAGTGCAGGAACTATAGCTTATAACTATATATCCCTGGAGGCTCCCTAGCACAGCATTTCCCTCAGGCAGCAGCAGTAGGTTCAGAGTAATAACTGCTTGATGAGGATAAAGAAATGGCATTTCAGCACAGAGTCTCTTGCAAACTCTGTCCCCTTTGGGGAGCATCACGTTGAAGTTTCAGGAACTAACACAAGTGGTAAGAGAGTGAATTTAAGGAAACAGAGCCCCAGAAGGTACTCAAGGGCTTTAAAAATATATAGCAGAAATGTCCTATTAAGTCTGTAACTAACTAAACTGGAATCTAATCGATCCCATATCCACATATTTCAGACAAAAGAAAAATAGAAAAGTAGCAAAATTAGTGGAAATGGAGAGAGTACTTTCACTAAAAGATTTGTCTTCATTAAAATTACTTAAATGATTTAAAAGCAATTGATGCTAGGCTTTTCTAATGGTAGGAAAATTCAGATTATAATATTGAAAGATATTTTAATGTTTGGTTAAAAAAAAAGAAAGAAAGAAACCATTAGGATATGGTACTGCTGCTGTAAAGATTTTATTTTAACAAAAATTAGTAGGTGGATTCTGAACACTTTTAGAGAAAGTATAATTATTTGTTTTTGTGAATATTCATTAAACAGGATTTTTCTACATTTATTGTGAAAACTATTGTATCATATTTTTCTAGAGATCTAGTTAAGTCTCTAGCACTAAGGCATAAACAGATGCTAGTAAAATATAACATAACTCATATAAATCACTCATTACTACAAAACATGAGAAGTAAATTATAAAAAACACGTCCCTCTAAGGAAATCTTATCTCAAATTCTTTTTAGTATTTATAATTATGGCACTGATTTTATTATGCACCTTTAGTTTATTACGTAGACATTTAATTTTCAGTTATATCCTACCCATTCATCTCCTCCACTAGATTGAAGAAAAGATATATCTAATGTATATAAAAGTTAAAAATATGATGTGTCATAGAGTAAGCAAAGAAAAAAAGTGTCTTAGGGGTTCACCAAAGAGAGACAGACAGACAGACAGACAGACAGACAGAGACCAGGCTAGACAGAGTAGTAGGAGAAATTTTCAAAGACGCAAGAGTAGAAGGGCAGGCAGCTAGATTTGAAAAGGCAGAACAATGAATAAGAATATTTTTTCCAGTTGGGAATAGCATCATAATCATCAAGGTAAAAACTCAGTTTTGTTCCATTAAGTTCAGGAAACATTTACGAATTCATTCTTAGTGTGCATCACATCAGGTGCTAGAAACAGAGGACAGGAGAAAGGAGATCAAAGATCAGTGACACAGCCCACAGGAGTTTGTAGTTGCATAGAGGAATTCACAATTCGATAGAATAAATATGAGTAGAAAAGTAGAGATGTTTTAGGAAGACTGTTTTTATTTAGAAGAATTATTCAGGTAGAAAGTAAACAGTGCTACCTTTGCTATATTTTAAATTCATCTCTCCCACCCTCCCAGGATCTGGCTGCTATATGAAGGCTTTAGAAGAGATGAAGTTTCTCTTTATAAGATAAAGAATGTTCTGTGCTTTTTAATATACAGGAAGAGAGAGAGTGAAAGAGGGAAAAGAGGAAGAGGAAGAAGTGAGGAGCAGAGGCGAGTAGCCAGAACAATGGAGATCGTGTGTGTGTGTGTGTGTGTGTGAGTTGAGGGGGGGAGTTGAGTTGAGTTGAGGAGCCAGTAAAATCCTACAGTGTGTGTGGAATCCTCACACTGTTGATACATCTTTTCAACACTTCTCTTTCTTGTAATTTATCTATGTACCTGCCTAGTACCCTCATACCTATGTCTCTACATACCTCCTGTAATAAGTGAGTTCCTCAAGGAGAGGAAATATATTTTTTCAATTTTTTTATTCCCACAGCTAACTCATGTTCAGTGCACTGTAGTTTCACCATAAATATTTTGCCGAATGAAAGAACAAAGGAATGAACATAACATTATTTCAAAAAAGCCAAAGAACATGAGATTTTTAAAGAAGTAAAACATTTACCGACAGCAGGAGAATGAACCATCAATAATATTAGATTAGTTCATTTCCATTGAATTATGATCTTACAAATATTAAATATCCAAATAAAAATATGAATAAATTGCTCCATTAAGTGTTAAAAAGGACTCTTAGTCTCATTGAAAAGCACTTACAGAGAAGTGATATTTTCTGAAAAGTAATTCTTAATATACTGAAAAACTAATTATGAAAATTGCATTCTACAACATTTCACTCTGTAACATCTAAAATGTGTTTGTTTTCTGTTTTGCACATGGTTCTCAAAAGTAAGTTGAATAGTTTAAAAAATAGACATTATGACTCGATAGACTTTATTTTAAAATTCCATGACCTGATTTTAGTAGAGCACTTTTTTAGAGGTCATAGCTATTGAAAGTAAAATCAATCACTTCAGAACACAGGGCAGAGCAACAAGCATGAGCTTATTTTAATTAAACAGCCATGGTGTTTCGACAAGTTGACATATTTTCAGAATAAGTTATTCTAGGGGATTTTGTTTACAGGCTACTTTGAAAGAAAGGGTTGTTAAAATGGCTGCACACCTGGTTTAACATGTTTTTCAGATTTGGGAATACGTGATGTAACTTTTTTCAAAGTATTTTAAACTCCTCTTCACAACTCTTTTACATCTTCATTTTTCTTACTCAAGGGTTACACTCCTCTTTGAAAACACAGTAAAGGTAATTTCTGTTATAGGTCCCAAGGGCTTACAATTTAAGTATTACCTGGATTAACTATAAATGCCAATTGTCTTCATGAGCCTAAGAGATTGAATCTCAACCTTATTGACTGTCACTATTTTGTGTGTCTGACATCACTGCTGGTCCAGTGCAAAGACAGACTATTCAGGGAGAATCACAGAGGGGAACCTCAACATATTTACTAGTAGCCCCAGCAACTGGCCTCTAAGTAATAGACAGACTTACCATTGGAAATTGTATACATGCAGCACAGATGAATCTAGCCAAATGAGCATTCTCTAAGAGGTGCCAGAGGACATGTCTTGGCAGGTGACCCATGATAACAGGAAAATTTTACTAGAAAGTATTAGTTGAACTGGAAGCACTGGGGTTATTGAGCAAAAAATTTTAGGAACCACTCATGGATACTGGTGTGAGAAACACACTCAGTTGAAAATGAAACGAATAATCTAGTTAACTTATGATATAGATCACAATATTGAAACAGGCATTAGTTTTATGAGGATTATTGTGAGCAAAAGAGATCACTCAAGTCTTTATGGATAATGTGGGAAGAATGTAGCTTGAAGGAATTATTAGATCTGGTTAAGCAAGTGGAAAATAGAGACATTTTATCTATCGTAAGTTTTATCCCAATTTAAATATTCTAGTCCCTGAGGTATCTTTTTAAAAAGAGCTAGAACATGATTAAAAAACTGGGAAGATATAAATTCTATGCTATTGCATGTGAGCAATAATTTTTTTAAAGCCACATGAGGTAGCAAGACATAACTCCTTTAAATTTTATTTTTTCAATGGATGCATAGTTGTTCCAGGTGCCTGGGACTAATTAGTGCCTGATCACCATCCCTAAAGAAGGTCCCCTCCAGCCCTCAGCCTATCTTTGTGTGTATGTACCATGGTTGGCCCTGGAAGTCATGTATGTATAGCAGTTATCACTTGTCATTATACCACTTATACATGATTATAAAAAGAGCAGTGTTGAAGACTGACACAGTCATTTCTTCGAGCCCCTGGCTCCTCTGGGACAGGTTTCAAACTCGTCAAGTTTGGTTATTCTTCAGGTCAGAATGTTATTGGTGAAGCTAAATGTAAGCCCAACTGATAGACATTTATCTCTCCCCAGTATAGATAGGCCAATACTTTGTAACTACTCTTAATGGAACGTCAAGATGTGAGATATTTTTATAAGCTCCTCTATTAAGTTTTTAAGATACAATAATAAAGCTAAGGAACAAGTTAAAAATAAATGTTGTAGGTAATGAGAGGTCATGAAAGCCAGTACAGTAAACCCCAGTAATTCAGAACATGCATTTTAAACTCATGCCTAAAATAAGAAATGAAATACAGCCATTTTTAGACAAACAACTTTAAGAATATCTTAGAATCATAGAATTTTAGAGTAGGAGAAACATTTAGAACCATGTGATTACATCTTGATATTTACAACGGAAGCCTGCTGTCATGAAGTTGTCAGTGCCTGAGCCCAGTTCAGAACCTGGGTCCTCCAAGACCCAAGCCACTGCCCTGCTAGGCAGTTTCTAAGCCAAAGGTCCATTAAGTCTGGATTTGGACATGCAGTTTGGGGATTATTGCACAACAAGAGGCTCAAAGTCTAGACTAGAGATTGGGTTCAATACCAGAATGCTTTATAGTGTAAATGAGGAACAAGCTACTAATTGGGGCGGTAGAAACACAATCGAACTAGGAAGAAAACGGGGATGGAGGGAGAGAGGGGGCCGGGAGGCAGAAAGAAAAACAAAAGGCTAGCACTAACTGAGCACTTACTACATGCTGGGTGCTGTCTTGGATGCTTAGACACACTTTATTTTATTTGATCTCTTTCAGCCTACCCCATAAGATTGACATCATTATCTATAATTTTACAAATGAGGAAAATGACAGTTGCCCAAGGTATACAGATGCAGTGTAGATTCAGCAGAAAGAATTCCAATCTCTTGGACTCCAAAATCCATACCTTTTTCATACCTTTCAGGACTGTCATGTTTATCGAATTAAATAATATACATGGTGACCATAGCAAAG
>NW_011888921.1:1487504-1507378 GCF_000151845.1 Pteropus vampyrus
CACAGATGAATCTAGCCAAATGAGCATTCTCTAAGAGGTGCCAGAGGACATGTCTTGGCAGGTGACCCATGATAACAGGAAAATTTTACTAGAAAGTATTAGTTGAACTGGAAGCACTGGGGTTATTGAGCAAAAAATTTTAGGAACCACTCATGGATACTGGTGTGAGAAACACACTCAGTTGAAAATGAAACGAATAATCTAGTTAACTTATGATATAGATCACAATATTGAAACAGGCATTAGTTTTATGAGGATTATTGTGAGCAAAAGAGATCACTCAAGTCTTTATGGATAATGTGGGAAGAATGTAGCTTGAAGGAATTATTAGATCTGGTTAAGCAAGTGGAAAATAGAGACATTTTATCTATCGTAAGTTTTATCCCAATTTAAATATTCTAGTCCCTGAGGTATCTTTTTAAAAAGAGCTAGAACATGATTAAAAAACTGGGAAGATATAAATTCTATGCTATTGCATGTGAGCAATAATTTTTTTAAAGCCACATGAGGTAGCAAGACATAACTCCTTTAAATTTTATTTTTTCAATGGATGCATAGTTGTTCCAGGTGCCTGGGACTAATTAGTGCCTGATCACCATCCCTAAAGAAGGTCCCCTCCAGCCCTCAGCCTATCTTTGTGTGTATGTACCATGGTTGGCCCTGGAAGTCATGTATGTATAGCAGTTATCACTTGTCATTATACCACTTATACATGATTATAAAAAGAGCAGTGTTGAAGACTGACACAGTCATTTCTTCGAGCCCCTGGCTCCTCTGGGACAGGTTTCAAACTCGTCAAGTTTGGTTATTCTTCAGGTCAGAATGTTATTGGTGAAGCTAAATGTAAGCCCAACTGATAGACATTTATCTCTCCCCAGTATAGATAGGCCAATACTTTGTAACTACTCTTAATGGAACGTCAAGATGTGAGATATTTTTATAAGCTCCTCTATTAAGTTTTTAAGATACAATAATAAAGCTAAGGAACAAGTTAAAAATAAATGTTGTAGGTAATGAGAGGTCATGAAAGCCAGTACAGTAAACCCCAGTAATTCAGAACATGCATTTTAAACTCATGCCTAAAATAAGAAATGAAATACAGCCATTTTTAGACAAACAACTTTAAGAATATCTTAGAATCATAGAATTTTAGAGTAGGAGAAACATTTAGAACCATGTGATTACATCTTGATATTTACAACGGAAGCCTGCTGTCATGAAGTTGTCAGTGCCTGAGCCCAGTTCAGAACCTGGGTCCTCCAAGACCCAAGCCACTGCCCTGCTAGGCAGTTTCTAAGCCAAAGGTCCATTAAGTCTGGATTTGGACATGCAGTTTGGGGATTATTGCACAACAAGAGGCTCAAAGTCTAGACTAGAGATTGGGTTCAATACCAGAATGCTTTATAGTGTAAATGAGGAACAAGCTACTAATTGGGGCAGTAGAAACACAATCGAACTAGGAAGAAAACGGGGATGGAGGGAGAGAGGGGGCCGGGAGGCAGAAAGAAAAACAAAAGACTAGCACTAACTGAGCACTTACTACATGCTGGGTGCTGTCTTGGATGCTTAGACACACTTTATTTTATTTGATCTCTTTCAGCCTACCCCATAAGATTGACATCATTATCTATAATTTTACAAATGAGGAAAATGACAGTTGCCCAAGGTATACAGATGCAGTGTAGATTCAGCAGAAAGAATTCCAATCTCTTGGACTCCAAAATCCATACCTTTTTCATACCTTTCAGGACTGTCATGTTTATCGAATTAAATAATATACATGGTGACCATAGCAAAGCACTTGATAGGTAGTAAGTGCGGTTTGACCTTGGTTAAGTCATTTAATGTCTAGGAATCCATTATGTCATCTATAACATGACAAATTTTCCTAATCCAGGTTACAGGATTTTTTATGATAGTCAAATAAAAAAGATACTTGAAGTGTGATATCTTTGCATATCTGGATGGAGGAAAGTAAATTGATTTAGATGAGAAAAAGTTTCAGAGTTATGCTTTGAATTATAATTAATCATTCAGGCTTTTTTGATTTTAGCTAAGAAGAACTGTAATAATGTGTTGATATAGAAAGTTAGAGTCTGAGTAACAGTGAATATTGCTGTAATCTGCTAGTAGAGATATACCTTATACCTATGGGATGATTCTCATCCTTACCGGATCATAAGAATCACCAAAACTCTTAGAAAAATGTGAATTCTCTATGGGAAAATCACCAGTTTCTGGTTTAGTAAGTATGCAGTGGTGTCTGGGAATCACTAGGCACTCCAGATGATTCTTAGATGATTCCTGTGACCATGGTCACTTGCATTAGAATTACCTGGGTGCTGGTTAAAAATGCAGATTCTTGGGTCCTCCTCTTATATCTACTAGTATCAGAATTGCTAGGGAATTTATCTGTGAATGAGTTTTTATTTAGCCCAAATGTGATTTCTCTGAAACTCACTGCTCTAAAGTAATACACTGATATTAAGTGAATGTTTGCTGTTATTTCAATTCTATGGCTTTACACAAAATAACTCTAAGAAAATTCCACATCACCAGTTGCTACTTGGAATTTATTGCATTTGATAAAGTTTAGGGAATTGTTCAGAGTTTTGCATTTCTCCCATAGATCTACATCATTCCCGTGGTGCAAATTATGAAAAGCTGAACAATTAAAACTAAATATGTACCCGGTGCATTTTCCTCTAATTTTAGATGAAAATATATTTTATAAATATCCCTTTGCTGAAAATGTATTTATGTCTAAGATGGTTACCATTTATTTAATCTTCATTTGATTTCAATAGCTGAGTACATTGATTTGGCAAGTTATATAGATCTAAAGTGCAGGAATAGCATGAAACCAGAGGTATATCTTTCTCAGTTTTATAACAAAATAACTTTATACACAAAAACATGTGTCTGAGGAAAAAATAAAAATTAAGTGTTTATAATCCTTTTCATCCTTCCCTAGGCCTTCTAAAGAGGGTGGGTGCCAAGTAATATCCTTTGATCTAATGAATAGAGTGCTAGATACGGATGTAAAATGAAGAAACTCAGGGACCTTGAAGGGGAATCTTGCCTATGCAATAAGATAGTAGGAGACAAAAGGTAAGGAATTGTTCTGGAGGAAAGAATCGAGTCAATATAAAGGTGACAGCTGCCCAGCTACTACAACTTGGGAGAGAGGATTTTCTAAAAAGTTTTACTCTATCAAATGCAATGTTATATTCTACATCTTGCTTCCCAAGAAATTAAAAATATGTATTATCCAATATTTTGGCATTATTTTTCCCCAGCCCATTCCTCCAAAGTTTTTTTACATGAAAATCTGGTCCTCAGAATTTTTTGAATAGAAATGTCTTTGCATGTCATGCTAGGCCTTTCATCGTCTAACCAATGCCTAGCTACTGGCTTCTTCCTGTCACTCTCCTTCCCCTCCCTTGCCCTACCCTTACACTTTATATTCCATTAATTCTGAAATACCAACTGGTTACCTAAGTCATAATGCCGTTTTCATGGTGTAGGCCTTTGCACATGCTTGGCTGCCCTCAGTCATCTTTCAATCTTCAGCTTAAATGATCTCCTCCCCGTGAAGCCTCATCTGCCCCTCTCAGAAAAATTTAAGTGCTTCTTTACTTATGTGTCCATGGAAGTTTTTGTAAATTTCAATTACAGTTAGTCCCCTGTTGTGCTGCATTTGTTTGTTTCACAAAAAAAGTCTTGGAAATTACATAGAATAGTTCAGGTCAAACATGGAGAATATTCAACAGATATTGGTTATACTTAGACTAGCACCTAGACCAGTACCTGACAGGTCAGGGACTCAATAATTATGTTTTATTCTAAATGGAAGCAATTTTGTTAATTTTTTAGGTTATGGCTTCAGTGTATTTGTACAAACTACTTATTATAAATTTCTATGTGAGAATCATATTTATATTGATCAGAAATTGAAAAGTTTGTTTTTAAGGACATATTTAAGGTACTGTTGACATTAGACAGCTTATGCATTAAATTTGGTATAGGTTCTAGAAATATTTATCATCTAATTAAATTTTCTTTATATTTTGCAAAGCACAACCATGTCTACCCAGAGTAGAGTCTTTGTCCTGACTCTACCATATGTTTCCTGGGCCCAGTTTTTGCTTAGGTAAACTTTTGTAGTTGAAACTGATGTCCTTTGTGATGGACATTAGTGCACTTCTTATAGACAGCTGCAGAAAAGGCTATAAGAGTGGAAAAATTTGGTGCGATGATTGCTCCTCCCTGAATTTTGAAAAAGGCTGGGAGAATTATGATTGCAAAGTCATCAGAAAGTAATTCTGAGCATGGCAGACCCTGTTGTATTTTTCCTAGTCCCTGGAAAAAGGAATAGAGATAAGAACATTTCCACTGAGCCTTGATTTACCTTGTCACTGCTGCTAGGAGAGAGATGGTGATGCCCCCGGAGGTGCTTCCTTGTGAATGGAATGACTGAGGACTGAAATGACTGATTTTATATTAGGAGTAAATACTTCTATTATTATGGATGAAAAACCTATACCAATTGAATTAAATAAATAAAAGCTCATAATCTTAAATTTGTAGACAATCTGTCATGTTTTATTAATTTATAAAAATTACCATTTTCAAATGCAAACTGCTTAGTATTAATAATAACACTACTTTATGTCATGTATCTTGACATAACATCATTCAGGGGTTCAAACTTAATGGGAGGGGTACCTTTAAATGCATATTTATTTTATTTTTATAACAAGGTAATTAAAAGTTATGGTTTATTTTGATAAAGAGAGGAAGAAAATGTACAGATTTTAACAATATAAATAGGAGAATTTGAAATAGAATTCTCGTAAAATGAGATTTTCTAACTGGAAAAACCTCTAGCCATGTGACCTGCAGGGAGTGAACTATAAGAAGGGCATAATTTGATTAGAATAAAATGAATTGATGATTTTCATTAGATGAGGCTTGCCATAGAGAAGACACTAAACTTATCGCTTTTCAGTATGATCCAGGTGTTAGTTCTCTGCATTTGCATGGTTAGTAGCTTGAAACATTTCCTATTTGATCTCTAGGGTTTTCTAGGTAATTCAATGTGTATTTTCTGCGACTGACTGAATGAGACAAATACTTAAATGAATAATGGGACAGTTTTTAAAAAAATGATCGATTCCCAGAAATCTAGTGTGTTTAGTCACCCTCACTATTTCTGTTCAAATTCATGGGATGCTTCATCTCACTACTAAAATGGCTTTCTGATTCCTTCATCTCTCGGTAAAAATCAGTCTGATTTGTTTTTGAATGTTTTAAAAAATTATTGCCATCTTTGAATACACTGTATCTTTCTCATGAAGCTGTAAAGAATAGGTCATCACTGGACTTTTTAAATTATGAAAGCATTACAAGTTCTTTGAAAAAATTTGGATAGCACAGACAGAATAAAGAAGAAATAAAATTATTTATAATGCAGTCTTCCAGATAAATCCATCATTACTTGTAGACTTTAATTTATGCATATAATTACATATATATTTTTCAAAAAACAGTCACCCTCTGTATTATTATTGTTATGTAAACTGCTTTTTCACTTCAAATATGTTATTAAAATTTTCCACATCATGAAATATTCTTTTATGAGATCATTTTAATGAACATATTATAATTTCATCTGTGATTGCATTAAATTTCCTGTTACTAAACATTTCTGTTTGTTTTATTCCTATTTATGGTGCTGCAATGAACATGATACAATGATTATTTTCTTGAGATAAATTCCCAAAAGTAGAATTGTTAAGTTAAAAGTGTTGTACATTATAATGCCTGCTAATATGCTTAGTCAAATTTCCCTCTAGAGACTGTTTTATTTATCATTCCATGATAAATAAAGGTGACATTCCTCTCACCAACAAAGAATATTAGATTTGTATTAATAGTTTCCAATTTGGCATAAAAATGAGTTTCATTTTGATATACATATATTTATTTACACATGTCCATGGTGACTAGTTCAACAACTTTCAAATTTTAAATTTGTTTTTGGCTTGTAGCAAGATAATACAAAACAATAATTATACAATCACCTCCGGGGGCCTGGGGTAGCACAGCAAACCATAAACAAACAACACCCTCATCCTTCTGCAGTTGAAACGGGAATGTCCACATTAAGTGGAACAGGCAGAGACCGTCAACATCCTCCTTTCTCAGCAGGTTTTACCACCAAATGAGCTTGAGGTCAGATTAGGTTTTGCTGCTGTATAAAGCTAGAAAATCTTTATTTTCAGAGCTTTTCTCCTTCAAAATTGTAGACAAAGTTTGGTATAGTGAGGTAGTGAGGATGATCGTTTTTTTCTTGTCTGTTAGCTATTTGTATTTATTCTTTTTGTGAATTGATTGTTCGTATCCTTTGCTCAAATTTTTATCAGGTTGCTTAATATTTGCCTTACCGGCTTGTAATATCTCTTTGCACGTTAAAGATATTACTTCTTTTTCTGTTATAATGTTATAAATATTTGTTTTGAGTTTTATTTGTCATTAAGATTATTTAAAACAGCTTTTGTCAAGCTTAAGTTTGCCCCAAAATCGCTTGGTATGTCTGTATGCGGTATGGGGTGGATGTACGTGTATGTGTGCGTGCGTGCATGTTTAATGCACATTTCTGAATACTGCTTGTTGAAAATTTGATAGAAAGTCAGAATTATATCAAAGTCAGAATATATAAAGTCAGAATTCTAATGTCAAGTTAGAATATGTCAAGTTAGAATTCTGGAATCTGAATCTTAGAAAGCCCAAATGTGATTCTGATGCAGGTAGTCAGAGATTCACATTTTGAGTTATGTTTGTGTTTGTTCAACATGTAGTTCTTTTCAGTTTAAGTCTGTTTAAATCTATCAATCTTTTTCTTTGTGATTTCTGCCTTTTTGTTAAGCCGTGGGCACTGTGTTTCAAAAGAGACATTGACAAACCTGGGAGCATGTCCAAAGGCCAACAACCAGGATGTTAAGAAACCCAGAAGGAATGACAAAAGAATGATGGAGGAAATAGGGATATTTAGCCTAAAGCATAGACTTTGGGGAGGAACATACTCTCTTCCATTGTCAAAGAGAAAATGTAACTATTCTATATTGTACCAGAAGGCTGTAAGAAAAGCAGTGTATTGAAATTTAGGGCAGCAAATCTATCTTCCTCTGTGAATTTTCCTTTATCAAACATCTCTGACTATGTCACTTCCCTGTTCGGAATCCTTTTGTGGTTTTCGTTGCCTTTAAGAGAACACTAAGTGTCCTACGAGAGCCCTCACAATCCAAGCCTCATTTGGAAGCCTCACCTCTCTTTACTGTCACACTCACTGCTCAACTCAAGGCTCTGCCCACACAAATGGCTTGCTGTTTCCCAGAATCTCAACAGGGTCATTCATCTTTCGTTTATCTTAAATCTGAGTTTCACAAGCTATCTGGTCTACTAAAGCCTCCTTCCTTCTTGCCTGAAACATACGTGAAGCTCTCTCTAGTCAGGGCAGAATCCTTGGGAGAAGGTTTTCCTCATGATCCTCTCTGGAATGTCACCAGTGTGACCTAATCCAGCACATAGGTCTGTGAAAAGCCCAGTGAGGTCTTTATTTACATATATTAATATGTAGTTAATATTCATTGGTTATAGGCTAGGTACTAGGGCCTCAAAGATGAATAAAATATGTATCCTCTCTTCTAAGAGCCTCGACATCTCAGAAAGAAGAATTAATGAAAATTAAATGGGAAAGTTTAGTGAATATTTAAAATTGCAGAGGAGATCACAACTATATAATTTACATTTCAGCAGTCATCAAAATTTGAGTGAATTTGTAATTCATTCAGACATAAAACTATGTTTAAGATGATAAGTAAAAGGAAAAGAATTAAACTTGCTTGAGTGATATAGAAGAGTAGCAGCATTGTGTTCTAAACCAAATGCACAGTTTTTGCCAAGATGATTAATTGGAAGATGTTTATGCTTCCGTTGAAAATTTGATTGGTGTTATACAGCATGTTAACAGAAAGACAAGCTCATTTTTACTTGCTTAAGAATGCTTATAATGTTCAATAAAGCGGCTGCATGTTTTTGCGTAACAAAAGGCAACATACATAGTTAATCACTGAATGTCTTGGCATAATGAGTGTTTTAAGTATTTTTGCATCTGTCTGTTACATTTATATTTCATCTTGATCATTAATGGATAATTTTCCCTTACACCGTATAGAGGACGATTTTTTTTTTCTTATTGTTACACAGCAATTTGAAGTAGGAATTAGAGTTTTTCTAGCAGCAAATTACTCAACTATTTGCATTTGGAATCAGTTCTTTCAGATATCAGTGTGCTGTGCAGCTGAAATTCCGATTCAGAAAGAACCTCACAATTGCCAAGGTCACAAGTCCCCAATATTTTAATTCCATATCTCTATACTTCCAGAGCTGACTAGTGAGCTGTCATGGATTGCCCATTAAGGAAAGTTCATTCCTCAACTTTACACATAGAGTTAGATTGCTAGACCCAGGCCCAAACTTCTGTGACAGATTACAAACGGGTTTTTCTCTGTGGAGCAGTGAGCCAGTTAAGTGATTTCTAAATAGTAGACTTGTCATCCAAATGCAGTTTGATGTTATCTCTAGTTGATCAAAAACTTGAGTTTTTTCCTCAACGCGATTAATAACCTTTGTATTCTTTCGCTGTAGAACATCTTGAGAGTTGTATAAGCTAAGGCTAATTTCCTTTGAAAGTTCCAAAACAGCGTGGAGCCCACCAGACTATGAAATCCTTGAAGGCATGAGCCATCATATTTATCTTAGTATCACCACAATTTGGCCACTGTGTTACAGTAAGTTTCCAGAAATGTGTGCTGCGTTGAATAAACTTTATTTGCCATGGGTGATAAAAGCTACCAAGAATTTCAGCACTGTTAACACTCTCAGTTCTATTTAGCATTTGAATCTTGAAGAAACAGTGCATTTTATTCTGCCAGTAAGCAATTAACTCCACAAGGGAACTGTTAGCTCTTATAGTTAGTGCATTCATTCAGCTACTTTTGGAAAACTATCATCACAGACCACACACAGCAGCAGATTCTAGCCGGGCAAAGCAAATGCTATAATCAATGTTATAGTTTTTAACTAAAAGATATCTTTGGTTGGTATTTGGAGCAATCTTTCACAATATTCGCCTTAAAGTTTTGTTCTCATTTTAACCAATTTCTAGAGAATTCTAGGATCTTCCTGTAGCAGAAAGATCTTCTCATTACCAGAGAGTCCAGAGACCTTAAAAAGCCCAGTGTAATGAGGTAGAGAGAAAATCAGAAATAAGTTGTTAAAAGGTAGAGTGTGTAAACAAGTCTCCTGTTACGTCAATGACATCTTGTCTCAATGACTCCTTTTCTAATTGAAGAGTAGTTGACATACAATATTATGTTAGTTGCAGCTGTACAACATAGTGATGCAACATCTAAATACCTTATGAAATGATCACATGTTAAGTCTAGTAACCATCTGTCAGCATACAGTTATTAAAATATCGTGACGACATTCCCTGTGCTGTACTTAATATCCCTGTGACTTGTTTATTTTATAACCGGAATTTTGTACTTCTGAATACCCTTCACCTATTTTGCCCACCTCCTCCCCACCCTCTCCCTGTGCAACCATCAGTTTGTTCTTTGTATCAATGTCTGTTTCTGTTTTGTTTGAGTTGTTCATTTGTTTTACATTTTAGGTTCTGCATATAAGTGAAATCACTTGGTATTTATCTTTCTCTGTCGAACTTATTTTACTTAGCATTATACCCTCTAGGTCCATCCATGTTGTCACAAATGGCAAGATTTCATTCTTTTTTATGGTTTAGTAATACTGTGTTGTATATGTGTACCACATCTTTATCCATTCATTTATCAATATAAAAATATCAATGAGATATTTTACATTCTTTTTTCATAATAAGTCATTAGTGTATATTTTCTATTTATCATACATCTCAGTTCTGACTTTCCACATTTCAAGTGCTCAGTAGCCGCGTGTGGCAAGTGACTACCATATTGGACAGCTCTAAGATCTTGATTGAGCTAAATATTCATTAGTGCTTTGAGAAGTCCTAAGGCAAGAATGACCAATTATCAGTATGTGATTTGTAGAAATTCTGTGTACACGGGCAGTCTGTGCATAGATGAGGACATGTTGCCACCTTCCCACCATCCACACATTGACCACAAACACCCCCTCAGGAAAGGACACCTCTCTCCCTCTGGATAGCAGCTGCAAGAGAATTTCACTCTTTTGTCACATTACTGCAAAGTGATAGGATTGTTTTATACTATTTTACATTTGTAAAAAACACAATATTTCAGCTAAACTGTAAGTCATAAGACATTGTTCTGCTAGTCTGGGAATATAACCACAAATACTTTGATTCCTCAGTAATCAATATATATATAAACAAAGTTTGGAATTATACCATTTATGAATTGATCAGTTTCTGTATAGAGGTGACCACTTGAATATTTGATTTGGGGACCAAATAAAGGCATTTAAATCAGCTCTAATATTTCTCCTATTGGGATGCTTTTTAAAATGTTTTTTCTTTGTTTTTTTTCCAGCAGCCAGTGAGTCACATAAGTGGTACCATTTAAATTCTTTGATCATCTAAGTGTTCTTTTAATCTCTGTAAAAGCTAGAGCACTGTAATGTAAATAAAGCACCATGGGTGCCAAATCAGAAATTCTCACATGAGATATTAGAGCCTCTGAGATCCTTGACAGCTTTAACAACAGTGACGTTTCATAGGCCAGGAATTGTCATTGGGGTCAGCCTATCACCAAGAACCATTAACTTCAAACCCATTTCAGTGCTCTTTGGGGTTTCATATTTGTTTCATCGATGTTCAGCCTGCAAGCCAAAGAGTTAAAGAGCTTTTAAACAATTAAGAAGCTTAAGCTTAATGTTGACAGTTTGGATCACAGAGTAATTGTTCATGAATTAATGACACAGTGAGGTTCATTGAAATTTCATAGACAATACCAGCTACCTTTCTAAGCTTCCTTTTTTAAAGCTCGGAGGGTCATATACCCTTTCCTATACAGTGGGTTTTTCTCTCCTATCTGAGGAGTAGTTACCAGGGGACTGAATATCTGCCTGCTGCCCCTCTCCGATCCTCCAGGGCATCCAGCTCCACCATAATGCTCACTCACACTTGCTACCCCATGGAGGAAAATTTTTATTATCGCCTTGGGCACATGGGTTTTACCTATGCTGCCAAAAATAAACTTAGCTAATTAAAATACTATTTAATCAATAGTAATGCGAATGCCTGTGAAGTACAAACTCATAGAGTCATAACATTAATTAATCAATTTATCACATAAATCAGGCACAGTTAAATGGAACAGTCACTTTTCTGTTACATGTGTATAAACTGAGGTCCAGAGAAGATACATTCTGACTGTATCACTTACCAGCTCTGTCACTCACACTGTATGTTATATAAATAACCTCGCTGGGCTTCAGTTTCCCTTACGTATAAAATGGGAGCAATAATACAGCTGCTAAGTGTTGCTGTAAGAAATAAATTACATAATGTTTTATTTTAATTCCATTTCTTCTTGTCTTCACTTTGCAGGAATGAAATAAGCAGAGCATTTCATTTTTTATTAGAAGGTGAAAAAAATCTCCTTACTTAGATTAACGAAGTCAGTTTTTCACTGAATAGTACTAGATTGCTCTGTATCAGACAAAGAATTTGGCCAAATGAAAACAAAATGGGCTTATTGAAAGAAATCTTAGAATACTGTATAAGACCACTGATAAAATTGTTTTCTAGATCCCAGTTGTAATCTTAAGTTAAAAGTTATAACCCCAGCCTAATTAATGTATAAATTCTCAAGCACTAACATAATCCATGAAATTTTTTAGGCAGAATCAGCATACAGCTAGGGGCTTATAATAACAAAATTATACAAACTACATGCACACAGAAATGTAAAATTGTACTGCTATAAAAATACTGATATTCAGTTTCAGACATTTTCTTTCTAGGCAAGTGCGTGTGTGTTTGTGTGTGTGTGTGTGTGTGTGTGTGTGTGTACACAGTAATAGCAGAGGATTTACAATATTTGTAACTTTAAAATAATTTCATGTAAAAGTATACCTATTCAGTTGCAACTGATACCAAGAGATTTAAAATGTCTTTGTACATTGATAGTTTCTTATCCCCTTACATATTTTTATTACAATTGATAAGAATGAAAGATTGCTAGTGAGTATTTCAAAACTGATAAACAACAATTGTGTCGTCCAAACCACCCAGGCAATTTGTACATCTCTCACCTCTCTGAGGCCATATTGTTCTTACTAGAAGGATCTTTGATCAACCACTCCCAAGTTTCTTCCTTCAGACTGCATGGTGTAAATGTCATATATTTGATAGGTACTTATTAAATGTCAACTATATGCCAGGCCCTGGGCATAAAATATGGTGGATAAAAATGGCGTTGCCCTTTTGGAGCCTAGAAACTAGTAGCAGAAGCAGATATTAATCAATGAATCATAAAAATAAATACATAAGTATGAGCTGTGGTGCTTTTTCTTATGGAAAAGTACAGGGAGATATGAGAACGTTAAAAAGGGGGGACTTGGCATGGTTTGCAGAGCCTGGTTAGAGACCACCTCTCTGACCAATCAATTAGGTGAAGAAGGCAATATAGGGCAAGAATGATAGGAGCTTGAGATTCAAATCTGTCTTCTTTGTCCTGAGGCAAGTGGCTTAAACTGTCTGAAATCTGTTTTCTCATTTATAAAAGGACTATATTGCATTTACCTCCATAGAGTTCTTGAAGACTATAAAATAGATTTGTTAGAGGCTAGCACATGATGTGTATTCACATAATAGTGTCCTTTCTCTCCATTGCTCCTTTGACGATAGACTTTTTCTTAATGCCTTATAAAGTTATATTCTTCTTCTTAAATATTATTCCAAATCCTATTTAAGTCAAAGACAGATACATATTATATAGACTTGTATCTGTTGTGGAAATACAGATATTCAATTTAGGGCATTTTATTTCAATTCAAATACTTGACCAGTAATGTAATTAAGGAGATGAATTAACTAACTATGAAAACAGCATACGTTATGCATATTATTAGCTTGGCTGAGTAAAGCCAGGCAACTTAACAGAAAACCTATGGAAGTAATGGCTAGGAGCACATGATTTTAATAGAGGTGCTTGAAAAGTTATGGTGCAGCTCTGGGCCTCAGCTGAATCTTAAATCCTTTTTAGCTCAATAACAGATATTCAATTTAGGGCACTTAAGAGGCACTGTTTAGTGAATATCCATTGCACCACCTAAGACAGAAAAAAGGGCACCAGTTAAATGCTCAGCATGATAACAAATGTTCTTTAAAAAGTATATAAACTGGTCTTTCACCTTAAGGAGATTATAATTAAATGAGGAGAGCAAGACTGAAACACAAACACACAAAAATATTGGACAGTATGAGAAGGACATCATAAAATGAGGTATATTCTATCAGTTCTTCAGGGGGCTTCAGGGATGATCAAGGAAATTTTGGGGTTTTGATGACCGGAATAGGTCATCATTAAGTGGAAGAGGGAGCATGTGGAGAACGTTATGAGTAAAATCTGGAACAGTGTGTCAGTCGAGTTTTAAAAAGAGCATCAGGGTCCATGGTGGTTAGCAGTGGGAGCTACCACTACATACGCAGCCTGAAGTCAGACTGTGGAGGGTCTTGAAAATCTAGAGGAGTGTATAGACTGGATGGAGTTGAGAATGAAACTGACATGCTTAGAATAAAGTTCCTAGAAATTTAGGATAGATTTTAACAACTGAACTGTCTAAAACAAGGCTCTGAACGAGATAATTTTAAAATAATACTTTATATTTAAATAATATTTTCAATTTCTAACTCAAATCCATTTCTTTTCTGTCATTGAACACCAACCATAGCAGTTTAACCAGGTAGGGTAATATTTACAGAGGAAGAGGAAGATGCTCAGAAAGTTTAAGTAGCATGTTCAGAGTCATTTAGTTAATTAATGGCATAGTCAGTATCAAAAGGAAGAATTTCTGAATTTCAAATCTCTATCATTAAAGTTAAAAATAAAATTTATCGAATGATAGCAACTCTATACTTCAGTTTTTCATATTTATTGTCTAAACACATTACTACCATAATCGTGGAGAAAAAGTCCAGAAATTTTTGTTGGTGAGGGTTTTTTGCTTTTAAGTTAAAAATATATTCATGTTATAAACCCACACAACAGCATTGAAGAGCATTAATCAGATATTTCTGGACAAACCCAAGTTTATAATACTAAAATGTCATAAAATTCATATTATATATGTATTAATTTAGCTTATATGTCAGAAACCAGAAATAATTCTTGCTGTTAACACTACATAGACTTTAAACTACAGATTTAAAGGGAAATATTTTAAGTATAAGAAATAAAACAAGGAATTAGGATTTATTACAGAGGCTGCTTTTCCTGAAGAAGAGACATGCTATATGTTCTATAAATAGAACAAACAAATTTATGAGATGGCAATTAACATGTTTGACCTAATGTCTTGAGTGCTTTTAGTTGATTCATACTCTTTGGCCACAGAATAATACATGTGATCATTTATTACTGAATGCTTTGTGAGGAGACTGTAAAGCATTATGTTTTTAAGAGGACAAATTCTGGAGTCAGATTTGCTGGGGCACAAACCCTGGGGTAAGTCCCCTCCCCATTTACTAATTTGTTATGCAAGTTTCTTAACCTCTGTAAATCCTATTACCTTTGTCTATAAAATATGGATAATACTCAGTAAATTTGATCTATGATTCTTCTAAAATAAGAAAGGAATAAAGTGAGTCGATGGTAAAGAATAAAAAGTTCTTTTTATTCCCCCATTATGCATATATTTTATACATAGATGTAGACATACATATATTTCCTATTTGCCATGAACTACTAATTTGTATTCTAGAACATGTCTAATCCATTCCATTTTCTAACCCTTCACTATAGAAGTGTCAGCCTTCGGTTTGCAAGAAAATGGAATGCACACTTTTATGGCATTTTACTGATTTTTAGTGATCTGTGGTGATTAATGAAGCTTTATTGGAAACCAGAAACAATTCTTGTATTCCTGGTCTTATGTTTTAAAGCTGTCCATTAAGCATTGGAAAAATGCCTGAAAGTTGCATTTTAAAGGATTTTCTTTTTAAGCCAAAGCCTTTTTTCCCCAAAGTAAGTTCTATATGTAAAACATAGCATCAGTCATAGAGTAAGTACCTTATTTATATATGTTTAAATCTAGATTTCCCCACCTCATGCTTCACTCTACATCTATTACAGAATTATTCATTCTAAACGATGTGCGTAAACTTCATCAACAGGACCCACTGTCAGAGCAGTTCTTGCCCACTGCCCAATTTTTTTAATTGAAGCTGACATATATATGAAATTAAACATGTAAGAAGCAAGAATCTTTTAAAATATCATTTGAAGCTTGATGCCTTCAGTAACTTCTGTTCCTTTTAGCTGTGTGTAATATTCTTTTGCAGTTGTGGAAACTTGCAGAAAATACTTGATGGCATCTAGTAAGGTAAGAATGTAGCAGAGCTGCTATGAGGAGAGAAAGAGCTCCAAGGAGGTGAAGGGGTGATCCTACTTTCAGTAAATCATGCCCTTTATCCTTCAGAGACATCCTCTGCTAGAGACTGAAAACCTGACTCTATATTTCCAAAGGACCAAATGATATAGATGTCTGAAAAAAAAGAATGTGTCTTCTGATTGAGATGAGGACAACCACTCTTGCAAGAGATCCTTAGGACTTAGTGTTACAGTGTGCAATCCATTCTAACACACCCATATTCACATTAAAACGCATCTCAGTCAGTGAATACATTTAATACATTAGCTGTATTTCCTTTTTGTCCTAAAGGTGGTTATTAATTTAATTATTAGTGTATCTTACAATTGATAATATTGTAGAATCGACAAAATATGGCACTTTTTTTCCCAGGAGGAAATGAGATTGGATTGACTCTATGGCAACATGACAATCTCAGATAGATAGATGATAGGTTAGATGATAGATAAGTGAGAGATAGATGATAGAATGTATATATATAGATTCACGTTATATATAAAAGTGAATATTTTATATATAAATATATATGGATAGATAGATAGATAGACCTCCATTTTTAGTATCTTGGCATTAATTGACTTAAAGAATGTAGAATACTTTGGGTGAAAATGTATAAATCAAGTGTTGATGTAGATAACTGTAGCCTAACAATGTTTCTTTCGTTTGCAAACCATAAAACGGAGAAAGCAGTGGTGAATGATTAAGAAGCAATGACTCGTGGTAGGGGTGTGCTGACTGAATAATTAAAGTAGAAGCAAAAGCATTATTGATTACTGATTTTAAGGAATATTATAGACTTTCCCTTAGAACCGAAGTTTGAAGAATCTTGTTTTGAAACTTCTTTTTTTAAGTATTTTAAAAGTTCATTAAAACAATTATTTTAAAAAACTGGTCTAGAGCTTCTAGCAATTGATGAATTATTTGAGAAGTTTAATGCAATGTCCTGATATAAATTAAGGTAAAGAAATGAGGGATAAATGTGAGTATAATTTGGCAGATTCAGAACTGATCGAAGATTGTACCTAAAAAATGCCAATTAAAAAAGCAGTGTTAGTCTATCAAGTAATTTCTAAAGGCTTGAAGTAGGCTTTTATTTTTATATAAATTGCATTCTGGTCAAATTTACAAATAAAATGAAGATGAAAGGTATAGATAATATCCTGGATAACAAAACTCTGGGCCAAATCTAAGAAGATATAGTTTAACAGAAATTCAATATGGGTTCTATCCTTTAAAAACATATATATGCACACTCAAAAACGGTGGAAAATAGACTTAAAAGTAACATGCATAAAACATTTTATAAAATAGTCAATGAATAGTGAATGTCCACTGTTAATTTGTTATCCAAACAGGAAGCTAAGGGTACCAAGAAGGAAAAAAGACATAAAATAGAAATGAGAAGAGTATATAACCATGGATAGGGAGGAAATTAAAGAAATAATTTCAAAAGTATTTTTAAAGCATTATGCAGATATATTTGTACATGCATGCACATATACATTCAAAAGCCAACGATCATACTAATGCTGAAATACTAGAATCTCAATACATTTTCTTTCATATTAGGAGCAAAATAAATATGTCCTATCAATGAGAGTTGGTTTCAGTTAACAGAAACCATTCTAGCTATTATAAGTAGAAAGGGCCATATGGCAGAATTGATTATAAAATTGTTGGAAGAGCTGGTGGAGCAAGCTCTACACTTAGCTTCCAGGTATGTTTCCTAGAACACCAGCGTAGAACAAGCCTGCCAAGAGCTGCTGCCACTGTTGTGATTTTGAAGTAGAGAAATCTAGCAACCACTGTCCCAACTGTTAGCTCCATGCCCACGTCGTCTCAGGTAAAATCTATGGTAGCAAAATGAATGCCCTGCCCACTGCTTTCAATACCTACAAAACTAGGCATTAGACCCCAGGTCTCTATATATGGCTGAGAAAACCCAAAACCTGTATGACAATGCTCCTGGTTTGCAGAATTGGCAAACCAGAAGCACAGCCCACTTTGTCTCACTTCTGCCCTCCAAATTTCATAAGGAGACAACTTCTTGGTGTGAGTTTGATTACAGGTGGAATCCAAGGTCAAAACAGTCTTGGGAAATGTAGTCTTAGCTTTCCAGCCTCTAGCAAGCAATAAGTCATTCTAAAAGGAAAATGAAATTGTCGTGATTGAAATTATCTAAAATATCTCCCACATTACCATCTCATTGCTCTGGAAGTAGTAGCCAATGGAATTAAACAAGAGAAAGAAATAAGTATAAAGCAGTAAGCAAAGTGGCCATGTTTGCAGTTTATAGAGTCATATACTCCAAAAACCAAGAAAATCAGCACAAACACTATTAGAAACAGTTTTCAGAAAGATACTTGGTTTTAAAGTTACTCTATAGAAATCAAATAACTTTTGACAATGAATAACCAATTCGAAAATACTAAGAAAGACATCCCATTTATAAAAGCAATGATAACAAAAGAGATGTCCAGCTGAAATAAAGATTACAAAAATATGTAGGTTTTGTGTAAAGAAGCCCTTGGAAATTCTTGCTAAAGTACATAAGAAAAAACAAATGTAAAGACATACTTTGATTTGAATAAGATTCAATATTATAAGACCTTTTTTTGAAGCTGACACTTGTACATTTAAAATGAAAAAGAAAAAAACCCCACATATACAAACTGAGCCATGAAAAGTCTGAGGTGCCCTGCCAGATATTAAAGTATATAATGAAAAAAATTATATATGTGTATATATATATATATATATATATATATATATATATATATATATACAAAATGAAGCCATAGCTAAAATCGTTTCTACATTAAGAAATAGGCAGAAGTTCACTGAATTAGGGTAAAGATTTAGAAAACATCTAAAATACATACAGAAATAATTTAATGTAAAATGAAGGTGATATTTCATATCAGTAAGGGTAAGATAAATTATTCAATAACTGTTGTAACAACTGACTAGGTATTTGGGGGACAAAAATAAAGTTGGATCACAACCTAATCCTTATATCACTTCCAGATGAAGCAATTGTTTGAAGGTGAAAAATGACTAAAGAATGTGAAGAGATAGTCGATAAATATAAATGGGTAGTAAACTTATCAAAGAAAGTTCAACCTCACTTATAATTTAAGGAAAACCAATCAAACTAAAGATGCACCCTTTTTTACCTATCAAATGTAGAGGCTGAAGAACTACCTTTATGAACGCTGGTTTGGCTGTGCTTTCTACTCCTTGAGAAACATTAGCCAGCATCACCACAGCTCAGTTTTCAGTAACGTCTGGGAAGCCTTTTTGCTCTCTTTTCAGCCAGTTTCCAGCTGTATGGGTCCTTTTCTGTTAAAAATATGATGCTTGGGGAAGAGACAGCTCAACCTCTCATCCCCAACCATCTAACTACTCAAGAGATGCAGGTAAAGAATTTGTTTTCTGCGAACTGTCAAGACTGGAGGATGTGGAAGAGGGGAGAGAATTGATTTTGCATTATAGGCATCTAGATGCCTGCAGGCATGTTTGAGTGTCTGACCACATGAACTTTTTTAAATTTAAAAGAGGTATAGCATCTAGAACACGGTTGTTGTTAGTCATACTCTGTCCTGAGGTGGTGAACTAATTCTAGGATTGGGTTCAGATGTAGGCACTACCTCTGAGAGAGGCTGTGAACCAGCTAGAACATGTAGGAGAAACACAATCATAGCAAGAGGGAATTTGCAAGTATGCCAGAACAAGCATCATAATGGGTTAGCTGGAAAAGGGAAAACTGGGATAGAAATTATTGCAGTCTTTATGGAAAAAAAGTCTGGAAAGGGCTTTAAAACATATTGGCTGTGGGCTCAAGGGATATGACTGCATCAGGGAAGATGTTAAAAGAAACTATTTTGGATTGATGAAAGAAGAGAATGCTAAGCAGTAAGGCTCTCCAAGGAGCCTGCTGTGACAAGTGGTGAGTTCTCCCATCGCAAAAGCAGTTCTGAACTAAGCCTATTGTCAGGATGAATCAGTGGAATAAAGCAGATAGAGATCGAACTCTGGCATTCTTAGAGGCTATCATATTCCTTCCTTGCATTCACTGTTAGTAGGAGTCCCTAGATATTTTAAAAGCCAAAAAAGGAATAGTTCTATATAAGAAAACAAACTTTAAATAGGTTGTAAAACTACAAGTCAGACACTCAATTTCTCAAGAA
>NW_011888921.1:1508184-1515740 GCF_000151845.1 Pteropus vampyrus
AAGAAAAGAAAAGAAAGGAAGCACTCATTAATATTTAACAATGGGAGATTTCGCAGGTTGGTTACCTAAATGATTATTGTTTTATTACTATGAGACAAAGGGGCATTTTTCTTCTTGTAAGAAACAGGCCACTTTGCAAGTTTAGATTGAGATATTTGACTTCAAAGGATTTTAACATTCTTGACAAATAAGGAGAAAGTGAAGGAAAAAGACACTTAGCCAGCTTGGATAGAATATTTCCAGAGAAATACCAGAGAATACCCAGAGAGTAGATCCGCCTCTCCCTTTCAGATCTTATTTCCTGTAGCAGTAAGCAAATTCTCTAACACTTAGTGGCTGTCTATTAATTGCTCCTAAAAGGGCTCTCCTCCAGTTTTACACATCCACCTGAAATTTTACATCAAAAGCTCATATCAAATAAGCCAGTCACAGCAAGACATTTGTTGCTTTACTCCTCTTAAATGAGGTACCTAGAATAATCAGATTCACAGAGACAGAAAGTAAATGGTGGCTGCAAGGGGCTGCGGGGAGGGGAAAATGGGGAATCGTTGTTCACAGGGTGCAGAGTTGCAGTTTGGGCAGTTGAAAAAAGTTCTAGAGACGGATGGTGTTGAGGTTGCTCCACAGTGTAAAGGTACTACTTACCACTACTGAGCTGTACACTTAAAAATGGTTAAGATGATAAATTTTATGTTATTTAACCACAATTTAACCACAATTTAACCAAAATTTAAAATAAACCAAAAAAGTTAAAAATCAATACATTGTATTCATAGATGAGAGGATATTATAGTGACCGGCTTTAAAAAATCCATGGTTTTGTATTCGCCATGTCACAGTCTCCTCTGGAATAATATTTTGGGTAGGAGGAGCTTGGCACTAAGCTGGTCATCCTTGAGTGTGTTTGGCTGGCACTGAAGTGGGTTATGAAGCCAGGGCCACGCCCATGGTCATGGCAAAGAGTTCAGAAGCCTGGATAGGATCAGACAGGGAAGGGCAGCTCACACTGGTAGGTTGTCTGGCTTGTTCAGTGCTGAGCATAGGGTGATGGGTAGTAAATATTTAAGTAGCTCTTATAATAGTTGAGAAGTAAGTAGGAAGAAGCAGATTTGCAATGTCCTTGGAACTATAGATAACCTATTAAGACCAACTAGGAACTGTAAGTTGTAATTAAAAACAAATGTCTGTTTCTTTACATATTTTTAATAATAGAGGCATCATACAGTTTTCATATCCTCAGAGGAAAGCCGACTAGGAGTATGGTTTTCACCAAGTGAGGATTCAACTGGCATCTAGGGCTGGCTTCATAGGCATGCAACCTATGCTGTCACACAGGGTCCCATCCTCAGAAGGGCCCTGCACATAGTTACATATGCACGTTGTTTTTCTTTTTCTACTCTGCCATCATTGCTGTGTGGAGAAGATCTTGGATGGGTTCTGTCTCTGGTTTTGAAGTGAGTTGGCCTAGGATTCTAGGGTCTTCTACACCTCCCACCTGGACGTCTTATTGCTTAGGGTGGGCCTGACCAAAGAGGGGTGCATTAAACCAATTCTCAAGTGTTAGACCAAATATTTCAACTTACTGGGAACTAGAAAGAGGAATGGGACTTCCAAGGTGTGGTCTGGGGCTTGGGGCTGAGTTAAGGGGCAGAAGGGAAAGTGTAGGACTCCTTTGTTGGAATGGCATGGTGGAAAGGGAGATCAATCTATGCAAAGGCACTCACTGTGAGAAGGACTGTTGTCAAGGCAGAGTTGTCTGAGGAGAAGTGTCTGGAGGGAATCTGGAGAGAATTATATTAGCTCTGAATTTCAGTTCATTTCACCAGCTGCCATTTCTTCAGTGCACGTTCCCCTCAGTTCCTTTGTCCTGTGGCATAGTGGAAGGGGCAACACCCTGATTGCAGTCTGCTCTGAACTCAATTCTTGGAGTTGTCATGGAGTAGATGGGACACCTTGAGTAGGTTACTTTACCTCATGAGCTAAATTTACTTTTTCTCATTTTATAAAACAGGTAAAACATGCATTCATAACATTACTGTGAATATTAAGTAAGGTAAAATATGTCAATGGTAGAGCACAAAATAGATCCTAAATGACTTGTATTCATTATTAATATCATTAGCATTATAATTATTATTCATATAGTGAAGGACTAAAGACATATCAATAGACTAGCACAAAAATCTATAGGGATTAAGTGAACAGAAAGCTAATTGTTATTCATCTACACAGTCAACATCACTATTATTTATTTATTTTCAAATTGTTATTATTGTTTTGTATGTACAGATACAATTAATTCTACATTTTAAAATTGAAAACATATCTGAATATGAGCCCTAGTGAAGTTAGATTCCCTTTTTATGGTTCTACAAATAAGATGACAATTAGGGACAGTGTAACTTCTTTTTCTCTACTAAGATTATTTATTTCACTTCTAGAAAAACAGAGTATTTTAGAGCTAAAAGGGACCTTATAGACCATCTACTAAAGTTTCCTCTTTTAACAAATGACAAAATTGAGGTCTGTGAAACTGTCTTTTGAAGCGTTGGATTATTTTCCTTAATATTCTGTAAGTTCAGTAAAAATAAAATTATTTGTTTAATTTGGTTATCTTTAAATAAGTTAAATCATTTCAATATAAGTCTTAATTGGGGAACATGACTTCTATTATTTGTTCCCACTGTTCTCTTATTATGTTCTTGAAATGATTATTTTGGACAAATACTTAGTTATATTTGTTTATAAATGACATGTTGCTTTAGTAATGGTGTATACCACTTGCAATATTCTACAAAGGTGGATCTAAATTAATTTACTTGCACAACGTTCAGTTCCTGCATTTTGATGTCTTTTCTATGTCCATCATTAATAAAACAGATAATGTGATTGTCATCCCTACTTCAAAATAGAATGTCGTTTTCCATAATTTCCTTTTCAAAGTACACAGACAACACACAGCACACAAAATACACAACAAAGAGTTGATCTATCTTGTTCTTACTTACTCTTGCGCTTACCCTCTTTTTCCTTTTTTCAATAAGGAAAAGTGCTCAGTAAGTCTATTTAGACTCTTAGACTCTTGCACACACTACGTAATAGGCAGGGTATGAGGCAGCAGGATACGCTTCATTCCTCATTTTCCAGACGGTGTCACTTGAGCATATGTTGCTGAGTTGTTCCACGTTTGTCAAATGCAGCTTAACCAATTCCCTTTAGAACATAATTTGAATCAGCAGAGTGATTTCAGAGCTGATTGCCTACTCTATAGTTGACAATCTATGTAAATTTTAACTAATGAGTTTCCCAACACAGGAGAAAAGATGCCTTAGGCCAAAATATAAGTAAAATCTGCAGCTCACTGAAATGGTATAATGGTTGTCCCTTTACAAATGGTTATATTAAGTAAGAATATCATTGAAAATAATGCCCCTCTGAGGGATGCCATGTGAGAAGTGATCACTTTTCTGAGTCAGTGAATTAATTTTAATCGCTTTTTTTTTCTGATAAGGACATCAATTTACCATTTGTTTAGATAATTGAATATAACTTATTTATAAATCTTCATCATGATTTGTATCCAGTCTATCTTTACACACATACCCACAAGACAAATTAGTTAAAAAGGACCTGGTTTTCATTGTGTAATCTTATAATTAAATTAATTTACCTATCCCGTAATTTTTTAGTCAATGGCAAATAGTCTTCTAAACTAAAAGTTTGAAAAACTCATAGACAACAGATTATGGAAGTATTTTAAAAGCCATGCATGTCGAACTTCTACGTAGGCTACAAAAATGTAGAAATAAATTTGAGATCCAGAAAATTTGGAATTTGTGATAGAATCATAAAAATCTCAGGTGTGTTCCCAAGAATACTCGGGTTGAAGGGCATTTAAGTTTTAAGTATTCACAGAGGAAAAGGTTTTAGTTTCTCTGAATGATTCCTGTCTTTCAATATAACCTCACGATTTTAATAGTGAGTGTGTGCGTGTATGTGTTGTTATGTAGGAAATTCTCTCACATTGTAAGCCCCAAATCTTCCATCTTTGAGCATAGGAGAGCTCTGGAGAGAAAAATCATCATGTTAAGTAATTTGCTTAAATCTGGCTCTGTTCCCAAGAGAATTTATGGTGGTAACAACCTTAAAGTAAGATGTTCACTTCCCTTTCAGGGAACATTGTGTTTTGCTTAATAATAGAGGTTTTTTTTTTTTACAAGAGCAATTACAGGATCAAAATTATAGGACAACACTTTGGAAAACTCAGAGAAATAGTCAAAAACCATTAAATGTCCCCTATCAGAATTTTTCCTCTAAATTTTACTCAGCTCTTAGAACAATAGTTTCAAAATGGGCTGCACATTAGAATTAAAAAAAAAAATACCTGCATCTTAATCTCACTGTAGAGCAACTGAGGTGACTCTGTGAGAGTGGAACCCAATGAGTGGGGAGTGAGCACCACGGCCTTAGAGGATTTTGTTTTGTTTTGTTTTTTAATGCATTATTAAGAGGGTTAATCACAAACAAATAGTGTCCAATGGAGTAATAAAAATTATAGCTTCTAGTTAGAATCCTACCATGGCATTGTGATATAAAACCAGAAAAACCTTTAGAAGTAGATATGTTTCATGTCAGAAGGCTATAAAAACTGTTTCACAGAGATTTTCTTAAAACAGAAACATTTAACACTAAGAACATCTCACAAATGATCAAGGCTGACTTTAAAACAGAGCACACCAAATAAATTCTTAGTGCCTAGTAGGTGATGACATTAAATTACTATCAATTCTGAAACATACATTTTAAAACATTTTTTTTCGTATTTTCTGTGTTTAGACCTTTTATTTTTTTCTTCAATTTTCTTTGGAAAGTTAATACTAGACGTAGTTCTAGTAAAAAAAAGAACAAAGGTAAAGGCATTTTGTTTCACTTGGGGTTTTTGTCTTAAATTAAGAAAAGAAGACATTTGTACCTTTGGGGAAAGTGTAGTGATGACAAGAAAGACCAAATTACGAAAAGCTCAAGACATAAATGGAACTGCACGATAAAGCATTGGGACCATTAAAATGTAGCTTTCTCACCAGAGTTTATTTTTCTCTACAAGGCTCATTCTTTTCACATCCTTAAAGAGCGTTGCTTTTGTTAGAGAGCTGATTCCATTATACTCTAACTTATATCTCCAGGTTTAAAGTACTATGCCGGTGATATCATTAAAACAACATGCTTTGGTTGAAAGCCTTTCGCAATAACAGTGAGTACTGAAAGAAAAAAAAATGATCATTAATCAAGCATAATATTTTTAACAGAGATCCACTGGTACAGGAGTTCAAACAAATTGCATTTTAAGAGGAGCATTTTTGCCCCTCTTAAAATACTAGACCATTACCGATGATACAATTTCCTTATTTTCAAAGCCTTAGATTAAAAATATGATGGAGTGTGTATCTTCAAACTTTCACAAACCTGTGTTTCATTTTTTTCTGTGAAAGTTGATAGATAACAGATCAATTTAACTCATTCTCTGGGGCCTCTGTTACACAAATTAATCATCTATTGTTTAAACAAACAATAAGTAAATTTCTTTACTACAACCACATGTTAAAAGAAAGCCACCCATTCAGTAAAATAGAAATGAGGTAGTTATTTTAACAGTTATTAAAACTTGAATCAAGTTGTCAGGGTGCTTTAGCAGAATTTGTAATAGAAAAGATTAGATTTGTTTGGTATGTTTTGGTTTAAGTAATGCAAGCTGCTCCTTTCCGAATGCTTGTTCTGTCCCTCTACTATTAATCATACCAAGGCAATTGACATTCCTGTAAGATCAATTTCAGAGTACTGGGTGCTGGTCTCTGCAAATCCAGATGAGAATATATTCGCAATCTGTATTTTAAGTTCCCAGAAAAGTGCTGTATTTTGAAAGTAGTACCCTTCCCTCCCCAAGGGCTTCGTCTGTCATTTTCTCCCAATTTAGCAAAATGCAGTTTGCCCACTCATTATTTTGACAATTTTTTGTCTTCTTACTATGTCCTCGACACTGTTAGGTGCTTAGAACATAAAAGATGAGTAAGATAGACCTAGCTTCAAGTTATTACAACTTAGCAGAGATGAAAGACAAAATTGGCCAACTTGCCATACGCAGGTACCTTTAATTCAGCCTGGGAAAGCAAAGATGGTGTCCCACAAAGGTCACGCACAATGATCTCAGCTTCAAATGTCAATTTAAGGAAGTGAAATACGGGATGGGTAGAGAAGTAGCTAGTCAATGGATTGTGTTTTCAACAAACCCAGTTCTTCTCCAAATTATATGCCTATATCGTTGATATTTTCTTAGAAATCCTTAAAATTATTTTTTATCTCTTCTAAAAATACTTCATTGCTGCGAATAGCCTATCTTCCTTAGGAAAGACTTGCCTGACATACTTTATTCATTCAAGGCCCACTGATAAATTCTGGTTCTGATACTGAGATTTGATTTGTGTTGCACAGGAAAAGACTGATGACATTTTGCTTGTGGGTTTTTAATAAAAATTATTTAAAAATTCAAACCAAACTATTGCATTTGTCAAAATCCAAGTGAGTTTAGCAATTAGAGTATGGTTCAGCATATTTTTGACAGCTCATCCTAAGTGATTTCTGAAAACCAAACTGCTTTCAGGATAATGTTCCTGTTCTCTACACAGCACTGGCATTGGTAGATATATCACAGGAGCATAAAAAAGTTGAAATTGCATTGCCCAGCAATTGCTCTCAGTAAATCCTTTTCTGCATTGGGGTCAGATATGAGGCTTGCGAACAGATCTATCTTCCTTTAATTTTTATTCACTTTTCTTGCCTTTTTTCTTCTAGTTTTTTTTCTTTTCTTTAAGGCAGATGTATATGTACAGTAAATTGTAAAAAGAACAGTTCGCTGAATAGAAAATAAAGTGCTTTTAATTTGGCAAACAATTTTTAGTAGTATTACGCTGTAAAGAGAACTAGTCATAGGAAGAAGTTTTACATCTTCTCAATTCTTTGAAAATTCTGTACAGAACTATAATTATTGAGAAAAACATGCAATTTGAATTAATCTGACCAGCATACTTACAATATATAACTTTTTATTAGTATTAAAAATAATAAAATCAGCAGACCCAAAGTAAATGGATATGTCATGCTCTTTTTATTGTTATTTCCAGAGGATGAGGTAACTAAAATTTCATGCATGATGCTGTAAAAATTAAATGATGCATGATAATTTAAAAAATGACTTTTTCTTATACAAGTTGGTCTCTTCAGCTCTATATATTTATTTAGAAATCTATCTCCGTCTTTTGGTTGATATTACTTTAGAATAATCAAATTTCTGTTTAAATTTAATAATGAGACAGTGTTCTGAATTTCTCAAAATGAAAGTTTGAGACATAAAGAGATTTAGCTCTGTTTGATTTGACACTTCCTTTCCGTGGACTGTTTGGAGATTACATAGACCCTATTCCGGTTACAACAGTTCCCCCTTATTCACAGTTTTCGCTTTCCATGGTTTCAGTTACCTACAGTCAAGGTCAGAAAATATTACA
>NW_011888921.1:1517260-1526979 GCF_000151845.1 Pteropus vampyrus
ATCAGATTAACTGTTGAGATACCTCAGTACTTGTGTTCAAGTAACCCTTATTTTATTTAATAATGGCCCCAAAGCACAAAAATAGTGATGCTGGAAAGTGGGATATGCCAAAGAGGAGTCATAAAGTGCTTCCTTTATGTGAAGGGTGAAAGTTCTAGACTTAATAAAGAAAGAAAGGAAATCATATGCTGAGGTTGCTGAGATCTATGGTAAGAACAAATCATCTATCCATGAAATCATGAAGAAGGGAAATAAGTTTGTGTTAGTTTCGCTGTCGCACCTCAAACAACAAAAGTTATGGCTACAATGTGTGTTACGTGTTTAAGGAAAAGGCATTAAATTTGTGGGTGAAAGACATGAACAGAAAACATGTTCCAATTCACGGCAAGATATTGTTCCAGAAAGTACTGAGCAAGACTTCAGCAGCAAATCCTCTGAAACGAGTGACACCAAGGCATTAACTGCAAGTAAGGGATGGTTACACAGATTCAGGAATAGGTTTGGACTGAAAAATATAAAAATTACTGGAGAGGCTGCCTCTTCCGAGGAAGAAGCTGCTGTCACATTTTCCAGCAGAGTTAAAGACGTTGATTAAGGTTTTATACTATTCACAGTTTCAGACATCTACTGGCAGTCTTGGAACGTATCTATGGCAGATAAGGGGAGTCTGCTATATTCCACTTGAGATGTGTGGCACTACCCATGATTACCTAATCCGTATTTACTTTGGGTCAGATATGATCAGATTTGTATGGAAAACCCTCAGATCAGCCTGCCAAGAGTCCATTTGCATGATGGATTGAATAGTATTTGGGAAGTAATCCATCCTGTGGGAATAGTAAGTTGACAGAGAGAAGCTTGATAAGAGTAGCCTATATATAGCACCAGAAGAATGGAGTACGTAGAACAGGAAAAATGACTGCAGCAGGAGGCCAGATCAGCCTAATGCCAGACCCGGAGAAGAGGCAGAACAGGAAATATCTTTGGCATTAAGGTGGAGGCAAAACCAGCAAATTCTAGTGGTGGAAAGAGAGTTCCACAAAAGGTAATTAGAATCCTCAGTGGCTTTCCAACATTTTCCCAGCAGGTTCATAGATATTGTTTTCTGTGGTCATGGTCGCTGTCTGTTGTGAGTCAGAAAAAATAAAATAACATAGAAAAAGCAGGTGCTGCTTGGTAAAAAGAGAACCAAGTTTGTGTGCAATTGTCAGACCCACTGATTGATTCTCCAGAAATAGTGTGTGTGGAGGGGTAATTTTTAAGACTAAGAGGTCCCGAAATGCCATGTTACTTTTCCTCTGGAGAGTGTCTTAGGGAAGATAGTTTAGTGTGATAAGATTAGAAAAGAATGACAAATTACAAGATTACCTGTAAAACAGATAAGAACTATACTTGTCAAACAACAAAACTAAACCCAAATACAAAATTATAAAGGAGCAAAACATAGTTAAATTAAGTTACTTCATTTAGCATTTACATTATTGTCTTCTGAATGAGTTCATGGTGTCAATAGCATCTGAGGAAGAAATAACAATATTAACAGAATAAGGGAGATCACAATGCCTCATTATTCAGCTGAGTTCATCTAAACTATTTCGTTCTGTTTATTTTATTTGGGATATTTTTTCCCAGTTTATTTTCAGCTCTGACTTCTCTAAGCAACAGATCCATATTCCCAGTGGTTGTCTGGACATCGTCACTTAAATATCATATAGGAATCTCCTATTTACAGTCAAAATTTAGTTTCTTATCTTACCATTCTCCCCCAGATTGATCTGCCTCAGATATTCTGTTTTGTCGTTGTCATCATTGTTAATGATGTCACCATCTATTCAGTCTCTTGACTCTCCTGCTCCTTTGGTTCTCATATCCAATATATTGATATAAGTGTCATTATTAAGTTCTCAAATCTCACTCCTTCCTTTGTACCACTGGACTATAAATCCTTATCGTGTCTTGCCTAGAGGCTCTCGCTATTCTAGTCAATAATCTATTTACGTTATTATTATAGTCATCATCCTAAGGACAGAGCTGATCAGCTCCATAATCTCTGTTGGCTCCATTGCATATGGCATAAAGTTCAATCTTGTAGGCATGGAAAATAAAGCCCTGATACACTGCCACTCGGTCTCATCCCTACCACTTAGATTCTGCCACACTGAACTTCTCACCATTCTCTCATGAACCTGGCCCATTCATATCTATTCTTAAGCTTTTTCACATTTCTTCACTTGGCAAAATCTTAGCCATCTTAGTTATCTTTTCAGCAGAAGACAAAAATCACCTTCTCTGGGAAGGCTTCTTAAATGTTCAAAGGCAGGATTACTTCTTTCTTCCTCTCTGTCCCTAGCACTTTACTTCCTCCCTTCAACATCATACTCACAGTGTTTATGATTGTTTCTCTATCTTGGTGTCTGTGTCCCCATTGGACTGTGAAATCCTCTAGGACAGAGAAGTGTCATAATCCTCTGTTTCCCCGGAGCCTCACAGGGTGCCTACACAATGGCTACGGAATAAGTGTTGACTAGATGAATGAATAAAGAAGCACAGTGAAATGACTAAGTCAGAGGAAAGACAGTGTGGCTTTACAAAACAGAACTACAGGAGCGCAGGATCTGGCAAAATATAGAGTCGGATATTCTTAAGTCAGAGCTTTTGTTAGGAAGAAAAAGTGTCCCTTCTCTAGAAATGCTCAGAGAGTGGTTAAGCACTTGTGAGCGGCTGGATTTGGGGTTATTCGTGCATAAGGTAGAGGTTGCTATACTAAATGACCTTTAATTCAATTCAGAAGCTGTGTTGTGCTTGGATCATCTGATGATTTCTAGTAATCAGTAATATCTGCCTTTTGATGCTGGTTCTGTAAGTTTACTTCCCATAAATGATTATATTCAGTTAGAACTAAGCAGAGATGGAGGAGTGGTATATCAAGTAAACATAAATGACATACTGTAACTTTTAGAATATTGTACATTAAAACCAAAATACCCTCTTTTTAACATTAAGAGTAACTGGGGATTTGCTAAGTGCTGTAAGTGCAGGGAGCAACTTCCTCCTACCCCTGGAATTCCTCCTTCTAGTTTAGCATTAAGGGACATTGCCCAGCCTGCACTTGGAGTTAGTCTAGCCGTCTGCTTGTGCTAAATTGTAGCTCTAATATCTCTGTGGGTTTTATGATAACATAAATAATTATAATGCATTGTTTTTATACAGCACCTTTCTTTAAGGAGCATAAAGTGCCGCATGGATGTTATCTCATTAAATCTCACAGCACACTGGGAACATTGAGAGAATGCGGGTGATATTATATCCCCTTTGAACCTAGAGCTGAAAGGGAATTGCTTCAACTGAAAGTAAATAAAAGCAAGATTGAATAAAAGCAAGATTTATAAGAGGATATAAGGTTATAGTTTAAGGAAAAAAATTGACTATGTTAGAATTAAAGAGAAATTGAAAGCCAAAAAAAGGAATTACTCTGTAAAATGGGAAAGTGTTTAGAATGTATTTATAAATATTTGTGTGCAAAATTAAAATAATGTATGATCACTATGGAAATTTAAAAACCAAGGGTTTTTTTAAAACCATCTGTAATTTTACTACAGTAACAACAAATTTCGTATATTATCTTCATGTCTTTTCCTAGTTTTTTGTTCATTTTATTTTACTGGGTATCTGCAAGATTACATTTAGAATTATAGCATATTCAATTTTGTATTATGATTTTTTTATTTAACATGATAACTTAAAGTTTGCATAATTATAATTATGAGAAGCTTATATTATATTCCATAGAATGATGTAGCATAATTTATTTTACTCTTCTTTTATCATAATGTTGTTTCTACTTTTTCACCATATTAAATAACATTAAATTGAAATCTATCTTTATGCATGTTTTTCATTTTTTAAGTTATTTCCTTGGCAGAAAATATTCCCAGTTATAGAATTATCAGAATAATGTGAATGTATGAGTATGTTAAAACATAACTGTATAAAAATACTCCCAAATTAACATATAAGTAAAAAAATATGAAAATAATTTTATCTAAAGATCATTTATTTGTAAGTTGGCAAAGCAGCTACTTCAAAAGTGAAAAAGTAATTAATTTTTTGTCTGTGCACAAACAAGTGGTTTGATTTTATTTTTCATCACATCTTAATTTTTTTCAATTCAATTGCTTTGATCATGCGAAACCAGATAAAAAAGAGAAAGTTGAATCTCAAAGAAAGCATAAATTTGTATCAGATATAGAAAAGTAAATTTATTTAGGTAGAACAGGTAATTTCTGCCCTCGATTTTAATTTACATGGTCATATATTCTCTGAAAATAATTAGAAGTATGTGTGTGTATACCAATACCTCAAGTCCCATTTCATGAAAGTAAATAAGATTTTAAAGTTTTCTTATTAATTATAGAGGCATTGGGGAAAATGATATGCGCATAACTGTTTTCAGTGGCGAGTTGTTATGTCGTTATCTGATTTATGCCATAGTCATTTACCAAAGTAATTACCTCAAGAGTCAAGAATAAAAAATATTGGCTTTAGTTAAGGTATACATGAAAAAATATTGATGTGTGATGTAAATACTGACCAAGGAAATTGCCTGGTTAATGTTACTCCAAATGGCAATCAATCTAAATGATGACTAGAGTATGTAGTCAATAGTAGCTTAAATATGAATAAGGCATACAACCTTAACCATGAACTTGGGAATCTTAAAGTTTTAATCACTTTTCTCAATAATATTCTTAATAATCTTAAGTCGTATGCCCATTTTTATCAGTCGTATATTTGGAAGCAGTGTCGCAAGTTGACTCAGGTTAATAGGAGACACCTAAAATATTTCTGCTAGCTCACAAAACTTTTGCTTTAGATAGCCTAAAGTTAGATAAACCAAAGTTACTAAGAAAAGTCCATTTGGTTCTTAAAAAAAAAAAAAATTCCACAAATTATAGCAAAGATGAGCAATTTATATGGCTACATCCTATGTCTACAACATTTCGATAAGCTACATACTCTCAGCAGCCTGTGGTAACTGTGAAATAGAAGATAAAGAATCATTGGTTAATTTATTCATTCTCTCACAGTTTAAATGAGGGGCTCCTTCCCCAGTAGGTTCATAGAGAACTTGTTTCATGACTCTATTATAAGGCTTCTATCTTACTCTGTAAGTAACATTTAGCTTATTAACATCTTCTACAGAAAATGAGTTTCTCAGAAGCAGGAATTTTTATTTATATCTTTGGTATCCTGGAGCCTTATGCAGTTTTGGCACATAATGAGCCTTTAGTAAATATTTGTGAATAAACAAATAGTTTTTGCTTCCTACTATATGTTTAGCATTATGCTAAGGACTGGGAGATATATAAAGAAGTGTACCTTCAAGTAGCATATAATCAACATATAAATGTGAAAAGATAATGAACACCATGCACTGGTTTATCATTCTTTGGTGCTGGCACTGAGGAAAATAACCAAGAAGAATTATATATATCAAAAATTCTCAACTTTTGGTGATTAAGTGAATGATGGATGGGCATGGTCACAAGTTAACCCACAAGTACCAAGGTCTGTTTCTATAATTATTTGATTTATGTCTAACTCCCCTACTAGACCATAAACTTCAAGAAATCAGGATACACATGGGCTTTTGTTCACCTTTGTATCCCTAGGACCTGGAAAAGTACCTGGCAAAAGTAGATAATTGAACACCTGCTTTGCTAAGTATTCTCTGCTTTTTGTGTTGCTGGATCATTCCCATCCTTTGTTCTCAACTCAGGTGTCAGTCTTCCAAGAGACCTCCCCAAGTGACCTCTTTGTTATTCTCTTCCTCAGTTGCTAGTTTATTTCCTTCACGGCGCTTATTACCACTTACTTGATTCTACTAGTCCACTGATCTTTTACACCCTCCAGACTTGAGCTACTTGGTGGTGGAGAACCTATAGATCTGTTTTGGTCCTTATTGCACACATAGCACACATCACAGCACTTGGTACTTGTCACTGGAGAGATTCTATCCTCATAAATAACTTTTCTAACCTTACCTAAAGTTGCTTTTGCCAAACAATCATCCTGGTTCATCTGCTCTTTAGCACCAATCACTTACTGAAATTATTCTATTTATGCATTTATGCTATATTCAAACTTTAAACTCCCTGAAGGCAGAGCCTAGAACAAGGTCTACTTGCTTCACTGCTGTATCACCAATGCTTAGAAGAGGCACTGACACAAACAATGGTTGAGTATACAAATATTCAGCAAAAATATATAAAAGATGATGGCATGAAAAGAAAAAACAAGAAAATAAATTTTTTAAGCAAAGAAAAGGGATTAGTTGTTAACCAGTGGAGCAAAACAAGTATTAGCTTAGAAATGTTGGTGGCGGAAGCAAGAGCTACTTTCAGTGGAAGATAATAAATGTGGGAATCAAAGATAGTTGGGATAGCAGTGAGAAGAAACAAATAAGTGTGGACAAGCATCTCTATATAATTCAGTAGCTTCTTTGGGGGCTCAACAAGGGAGAAAAAAAGAAACAATGAGTAGACCAAGACAGTAATGCATCATTTAGAGCCAGGACAATCTAAATTCTCACCTTTATGGGTGTAGTACAAGGAACACCACTGGGTTTGTATAGGTTGGACAGATCTAGGTTTGGCTCCTACTCTTCCAGTTATTAGCTATATTAAAGTAGGTAAGTCAGGTACCTTCTCTGAACCTTGGTTTCCACAATTACAAAATGGCAAAAATTTGTAGAATTGTTTTAGAGATAAAATAAGGAAATGTATGTAAAGAGCTACGCCTGCTGCAGGGTCTGTTTCATTTAGCTCATTGAACAGTGGCTGTTGTCATAACATTCATCAATTACAGTGCCTGGCAGAATATTTAATATTAGCAAAGAGAATGTATTTCCTTACATTTAAATAACTTTAGAGGGCATCTCTTTATTTTGGATCATAGCATAAGTAATCTATTGCTCATGCTATATAATTGTCAGCAAAAGCATGCTAAATCAGAAACCATTGATTTGGAAAAAAAGAACACTTGTGCATTATGATAATATTTATTCTTTCATATTGTTTGTAATTAAAGTTCAGGAGAACATTTGAAGAAATCTTTCACTGATTCTTAGTTAATTAGCCAACCTTGCAGGTGTTTGCATTAAAACACCTAAACATTCTTTGTATGTATTGTTCCCAAAGAAGATATTTGAAGAAGTTCCCATTTCTTGCTAAGGCGATCATGTTTCTGTATTGAAAGGCAAATGGTACATGATTAGTTGAAGTTTTTAATCTGTGTGTGTGGTTGTTAAACAGTGTATTTATTATTGAAAAGGGGAACACAATATCAAAAGTCCCAGTATTTCTGAGTTGGGAGTTGGGGTGGGCATCAATTAGCAAATGATATTTTTGTAAAACAATTTGGAACTTTTGTCAGAAATTAATTTCTGAAGATAGTCTATTGCCTGAACAGTTTCATAATGATGTTGATTTGCCAATTTCTCCTCTTGTGAGAGGTAATGAATCAAGTGTACTCGGGTTTATATAGGAAAAATAACATATTAATTGATTTATGTGTATATGTTGCAGATATCCATAAAGCAAAGCCTTTGGCAACTGGCAAATATAATAATTTCACATTTACCTATGACTCACCAACTACAATCTAGTGCTAAAGGCAAAATTTTATGTTTTATGTTTAGTTTTTAGGATTGCTTTCATGTAGCTTTTCTGTGCATTTAAAGTCAATTTCAGAACCAAAGGCTTACCAATTTTTATGAATAAAAATTTTATGAGCTATTATCCTGAGGTAGCATAAAGTTATTTTCTGATAATTTTTTCCACCCTCCCAAGGCCTACTGTTACTTCATTTCCACATATGCTCAAGGATATTATTTGTAATGTTTCTAAATATGACACATTTCATTAGAACTTTGATATATTACACAGATATTATATGGAACTTCTACCTCATAACATTACAGATGTACTTTTTAATGTTGGTTACACTAATAATTCTATTTCAAATCAATTATCAAGAAAAGCTTTGAATAAAATTATTAATAATGTTATATTTATGGAACTTGTGTCATCTTCTACAGATTATAATTATGAGCCAGAAGAATTAATCCTTGAAATGAGAGGCTTCCAGTAACACAATACCTTAGTTTACTGACATAAAGAACAAGGAAGACTTGAGATAAAATAGTTAGATTGCTATGCACATATATATTCCCTATAGCTTTCTTTCTTGTGTTCTTTGCTCTGCCTTGAGTCATCTACATAATATAAAATTTTATCACTTAATATGTGCAGCCATGATATGTTAGTAGCATGAGTCTTACCATCATACGAGTTCCAAAGAAACATAAAAGTTGTGTCTTTTCAGGAAGTTGAAAAGTTTGATAGTCATTACTAGTGGACACTAAATCATCCCCTAATCCATCCTGTTTTCCAATGCAATGATATAGTAGTCTGCCATCAGAGTATCTAAATATGATGGAAAATATCCTCAGATGAGAAAACAGAAATGCAAAGAAGTTGGGAAGATAGTATTCATTACTAGAAATATTCTAAGTTTAGAGTCAAATCTATGCATTGGCAGTAAAAATTCTAAGATGGTCATAACATATTTAGAGTTAAATATGCATCTTGGCCTGCATATTTTGCAGGCCTTGTCAGTGACTTACAGGATAAACATAGACCCACTGCCATTTCTTGACTTTGCAATGGAAGTTAGACAGGATTCCTTCCCCAGGTGCTGCAAGTAGCAAAATTATTCTAAGGAAATATTATTTCAAGATGAACTATAATATACCACTAAAAGGAAACTTATCATCACATATAGAAGTTAGCATCAAATGGAAACACATGCTGGTGTGATAGTTAGCTTGTAGGTGGAAAGATAATTGCAGCATGAGAGCCTGATGGAAAAATGTCATGAAAAAGCTTCATATGGTATACGCAAATCTCTTTGGAATCATACTGACTTGGGTACAAATCCTTTCGGTACCAATTGTGCTACATTGGGCAAGCTACTTGACTGTTCTCTAAGCCTCAGTTTACTCTCTTATAAAATGAGAACAAGCCTCCCTGGTTTACAGTAGATCAAATGCTTGACACAGAGCAAGGTCATGACAAATGTTGGTTTGCTTAGTCTGAATAAAATATGAAAACATATTTTGATCTCCTAAATAGAGTTTTCTTTCTCCTAAATGGGGTTCTCAATAAGGAGGATGCAGTGAAATACAGTTCAGGGGCTACCGATTAAATTTCATCTGCTCTCTTCTCTCTCAGCAGTCTGTTAGGCGGTCTGGGAAGAGTCCTGTAACCTCTTTGACTCTTGTTGTCTTTAACTGTAAAAGAAAGAGCTTAGTTTACTTATTAATGGCATTTGATATCCTTTGAGAATAAATGCTTTACATAAAGTCGCCATTGAATAATTGTTGAATTAGTTGAATAATTGTTGAATTAGTTGAATAATTGTTGAATTAGTTGAATAATAGTGTGATGCCATCCTGTGGGGGAACTTGAGTGTGTTATTGAGAACGGCTGCAAGAAATGTAGACTTCACATTCACTCCATTAGTGCTATGTAGAATCTGTAAACCAAGCACACTGTAGTCACTTCAGGCTTTTGTGAATGATTGTGTCAATATAAAGATAGGCAACCTCTAATATTCATGTAAGACTTCTTTACTCCGGTGTGTAAACGTCTTTTCCA
>NW_011888921.1:1527914-1530599 GCF_000151845.1 Pteropus vampyrus
CTCAGTAAATACTACCATGATTTACCAGTTGCTGGAACAACCAGTAAATTCGAAAAATTCAGTTGGTGATACCTTCAAAATACATCTTGATCTGAACAACTGACCACCATTGTTTAACCACCTAAACTACTGCAAATTAACTGGTCTTCTTTCTTCCTTTAGCCGGCCTACCATTCTATTCCTGTAACCTCTCTACACTACTTGAATCACTCTAACCTTTATGTTTCTTGGAAACACCCATCTCATTTTCTCCTCAAGACCTTTACATTGGCTCTTCCTGCTGGCTGATCTGCTCCTCTTCCAGAGATTTGCACGGCTTGCTCTTCATGCCAATCAGTGCTCATACAAAGGTCACCCTCAAAGAAGTGTTCTTTTGAATCACTAAACTAGCACCCACCCCCTTACACTGCTTTATTTTCTTCAGAGCATTTATCACTGTTTGACATCACATTATAGTGCTATTTGCTGATTTACTGGTCTGTCTCCCAACTAGAATATATGCTCCATGAGACATTTCTGACAAAAAATTATAAGTATAGAAATGAACCCTTTGCAAGAAACATTAGGGGTTATTCACCTTAACCGCCCACCTGATATTTAGATTAACTTCAAACTCTTTTGTTTGTGAAGTGAATATTTTTATATTGAATTATATTTACCCACCGATTTCCACTATTATTATTTTTCACAGAGAAATGACCTCAATATTAAATAAAAATGTACCAAGGACAATATCTACTCTTTGACAGTATGCAATTAATTTTCCTATATAACCTATAGAAGAAATTGGTCATTCAGACAATTGAATGTGACCATTACTGGCAGCATGCATAGAGCCAGAACAGATACTGAAGCAGTGACATTTTGTACCAAATGTACAAATACAATAGAGCACAGAATAAGCAAGGGCTACGTTTTATTGAACTGCAGCCAGTGTTTGAGAAATAACGTGAAAGTGTGTTGTCTAATAACTTCCTTCCACTAGATATCACTCATTCTTTATTAGGAAAAGACAAATTATTAGGAGTTCTCATTTAAGTAAAAAATATGCCAATTTATTATATAGTTAATATTTATTCTTCTTAAGAGGTGCAAAGTAGATAGTTGTCGTTTGATGACCAATGGAAGACTATCCAGAAGCTGGAGTTAGAACAGTGCATTTCTTTAGACTTTGCACCAACTTCACTTATCAGCAACTTGTCATAGCCAATGGTTTGTCTTCTTGTCTCCCCGACAACACCCATAGAAGTCTCTAAGATGTCAAGTACTCTTTCCCATGTACTGGTGAACCGTATTGCCCTAGTGAGGGATATTGATTTCTCATTATTCCTAGGTGCCACATGATGCATTTCTATTAGTTGTAAACACTTACAAGACTGACTTTTATTTTGTCCTTCATCACATCAGTCTGCAAGGGCAGGACATCTGTAAATGAGGCCCAGTGCATTTTATCAGACACTTTCAACTTGGTGCTTAAACAAGTAATGCTTTCAAGGTGTCTTGTTATAATAAAGCTTGTTTTAAAAAAACCTACTGATCTCTTGATAGAGCCTCCTGGTAAGGTCTCTTAAAAGTGACAAACATACATTTACTTTTCAAATCTACTCTGGGAATGATTTATTTGCTTTTTTCATAGACATGAATATATCTTATTAATGTACATTGGCTTCAGAATTAGCCAGGAAAATCCATATTGTCTTTTACAAGTAAGAAAGATTATTGATGAAGAAAATGCATTAAATACTACAAAATAGGCCCTTAAGATAAATTAGATTTCTTGGGCAACAATAATTTTGAGAGTTCATCAATATCTTACAATACACAAAAACACATGAATGAGTCAAGATCTTTAAACATTTTAAGGAAGGATTTACAGTTTGACTTGGATTTGTTTTAGTGGTGAATAAGATCTGCCATCTCTACTACTTGTTGTCAAAATCCTACTCCAATCAGAAAGCCAAGATTTTTTCCCAAAGATTTTGAGTCTCTTAAATAACCTGTATGCCTCCTGAGATAAAACTCTAAGAGGTGATGGAATTTATTTGCCCTTGAGGGGAAAACAAAAACAATAGCGAATATCAAGAGAAAATGAGAGTACAATATATGAGGAAAGGACCTCTGAGAAGTAACCTCCTGCTATTTCTCTTTTGTCCGTCTTCCACATTTACCGCAGGGTACCCCTGACATTCAGCCTTGCCTTGACAACCTTCCTGGAATCTTCCACTGTGAGAAATGATCCCCCACTTTTTTTAACCGCATGTTGGTTTGCATTTTGTTTCTTGTTCTCTGACTTGGTTGGACATGTCTCATGAGCTTCTTTATATGTAGGTGGTCACTAAAAAAATGTCTTGGATTATCCCAATGAGAATTTTAACTAACTCCCCAAACATTTAACTACTTCATCTCATAATATTTACATTTGGCCCCCGCTTTCTTTCCCTGTCTTCTTTTCTTCGTGATTTTTGGCTAATTGCCTAATCTTTGGGTAATTCTATATGATTCCAGCATACCTAGTTTATAGTGAAAAGGCTTTTTTCATAATCATGTATCTCAGGTTGATGTGTAATATTATTCACAAAAAAAAGTATTTGTTGTGTTGTCATTGTTTACCTAAATCCATCCTGAGTGTCCATTTATATGAAACCAAAAAGAGATTGTTGTATACCTTTAACTTTGAGAGAGCTC
>NW_011888921.1:1530649-1537211 GCF_000151845.1 Pteropus vampyrus
GCCATCTCTACTACTTGTTGTCAAAATCCTACTCCAATCAGAAAGCCAAGATTTTTTCCCAAAGATTTTGAGTCTCTTAAATAACCTGTATGCCTCCTGAGATAAAACTCTAAGAGGTGATGGAATTTATTTGCCCTTGAGGGGAAAACAAAAACAATAGCGAATATCAAGAGAAAATGAGAGTACAATATATGAGGAAAGGACCTCTGAGAAGTAACCTCCTGCTATTTCTCTTTTGTCCGTCTTCCACATTTACCGCAGGGTACCCCTGACATTCATCCTTGCCTTGACAACCTTCCTGGAATCTTCCACTGTGAGAAATGATCCCCCACTTTTTTTAACCGCATGTTGGTTTGCATTTTGTTTCTTGTTCTCTGACTTGGTTGGACATGTCTCATGAGCTTCTTTATATGTAGGTGGTCACTAAAAAAATGTCTTGGATTATCCCAATGAGAATTTTAACTAACTCCCCAAACATTTAACTACTTCATCTCATAATATTTACATTTGGCCCCCGCTTTCTTTCCCTGTCTTCTTTTCTTCGTGATTTTTGGCTAATTGCCTAATCTTTGGGTAATTCTATATGATTCCAGCATACCTAGTTTATAGTGAAAAGGCTTTTTTCATAATCATGTATCTCAGGTTGATGTGTAATATTATTCACAAAAAAAAATTTGTTGTGTTGTCATTGTTTACCTAAATCCATCCTGAGTGTCCATTTATATGAAACCAAAAAGAGATTGTTGTATACCTTTAACTTTGAGAGAGCTCTGTTCATCAATTGAACAAATATTTGAGTTCTTTCTATATGTTGAGCTCTATTTCAGTAATGGAAAATAGAGCAATAAACAAAACAAGAAAAAAGCCTATAAGCTCCTAGAGCTTACATTCCAATGGGGGATACACAAACACATAAGCAATATCTACTATATGTCAAGGTTTCCAAGGATTTATTCAGCCAAGTGATACTGCGGCAACTTTGCCAATTAGAAGAAGCGTAGGGTTGCCGAAAGAAATCAGGCACTTGAGATTCTTAATAAGAAACAAAAATATCACCCAAAGCGGGAGTACAATTCTTCAGGCCACCACTGTTCGTTGTCATCTAAAATTCTGTTGCTAGGACACTGCTAAGCACAGAAAAGCTAATGACATTTTATAGCTGGGGTCATTTTTGGAAGAATGATGTTCTGATATTCATTGATCTAAATTCAGTTCCAAAATATGGGAGGAATAGAGAATAACAAAGGGAAAGAAATATCTGTAAAGAGGCTTTTAAATTCATATAAACCTTAATATTAGTAATCTGATGCTTTTAAATAATAGATATACAAATTATTACAATGAAAAATATTGGTATATTTTATTAACATTTAAAAATCTATTATCAATTATATTCTAAATGGTTATCAATACTTTTCAGTAAAATCTAGTTTATCTCTTAATTTCCTCAAAAAAACAGAAATTCAATCTTTGACCCCAAAAATAAAACTTTTGTTTTGATACTATGGCTTTAGTTTTGCAAGGTAATCAGTGTTATTACATTTTTATTCTCTAATGCTTCTCTAAGTAGAACTGAGAGAATCACTTCATTTGATTTGGGAAATTGAATAATTGAATGCCAATTGGGGAATTCAAAACAATATTGGTTTCAAGCTTGAGTTCTTCTGCATTGTACCAAGTTTTCTTCTTTGGCCCTGAGGCATGCATCTTAATGGGAAAACATAGGGAAATGGTGAATCCAGAATATCCTGAAACCATCTTGCCTGTATACCTAACATTGTCCTGAAATTCTGTCCAAATGCGGTTCATGAATAATAAGGCTACATTTGGAGAGAATCACATTTAGACATATCCGACCAAATTACACATCCAAATGTAATTTGGACATCAGTGTCCAAGTGTAATTTTTATTGCTAAGTAATAAAAATTATTTTATAGGCAAAGTAAACCATAGTATGTAAAAAATAAGATTAGATATATATCATGGCACTGCTCTTTTTTATATAGGAAATATGACCATCTGAATGAAAATTAACCATTTCTCAGTTACTTTGAAGCAAGATACAAAGTTGGAAATCTGTTCATCGCCATGAACTGATGAGAACTGAAATAGTGTGTGTGATACAATACGCCTGAACCACAAATGTGATATACCTCTGCAATTATTGTTAGGTTTAATAGCAGAAAGTAATAAGGGAGCTTTGAATTACTAAATACAACATTTCTTGAAGAACAAAATAAATGAACATTTCATACTATGTAATCTCAGGATTAGCCTGGCTCTACCCTGGTCTTAGTTGCTGATCACATCTTGCCTTGTCATTCTCTTACTTCAATAGTTACATCTTGTGTTCAAAATATATTTTTTACATTTATGCAGAAAGAAAAGAAAGCCATGACATTCATAACGTTTATGTGCAATCTGTGTATGAAACTTTCTATATATCCATAATTATAATGCCAAGAGAATCTCAATGTTTGCTATCATCCATTAGTCAGATTTTCCTCATCAGTCTGATTAGAAGCCAACTATCCACAGGACAGTTGCTTAGTGGAGAAAGAGTTACAGTTCATCTCCTTTTCCAAATTAGGGTGAGATAAAAATGAGAGCCCTCTTGGAGTGGAGGGAGGTAGAGAAAAGTTGTTTAAATCTCTTCGTGGAACTAGCTTTTGATGAAAAATCCATGCTGTGCAATAAATGAGGACAGAAAGGAGAAGATGGCCTTCATCCTTTTTCATCTAGACCCTGAAGCAGGGTTCTCCTGATCCTCCTGAAAACAGACCTATCAGTTTCCTCTGCTTCACTCTCAGGATAAACCTGACCTTGGAATCATGCTGGGGAATCAGCCATGATTGTTGGCCATTTCCCTGTCTCTTTCCTCTGTTTCCAGCAATGTGTTATTTGCTGTCCAGGCATTATCTGATCCTCCCAAGAAGCCTGTGAGATTGATATATTTAACCTCAATTTATAAATAAAGAGACAAAAAATTAAAGAGATTCAGAACACCATCCACTCTCTTCTTTCTACCTCCTTCAAATAAATACTGGGATATTACCAGCCCCAAATACCCATTCTTCATTAAGATGAGCCCCAAACATCCTGCAAATAGTAGCAATTAGTATTGTTATCATTCCACTCTGTCAAGTAAGGGCAGAATTTACACTGATTCATTAATGGTCTGGAGAAATATGCAGAGTAGGAATTGAAGTACAAAAACTAGTATAACAGGAAAAGAATGGGGGCAGGGAGTTAGAAGACTAAAGAAAAGAGTTTTGAAAAAGCAAAACATGGTGATTATAAAAAATAATGTAGAAGGATGCAATTAGTTCTGGTCAAGATGGTGGAGTAGCATGCAATTAAAAAATAATGTAGAAGGGGCGAAGCTAAGAGAATTGATGTATGAACTCTTTTTCATTAATTGTCTGTTTTTAAAATTTCTTACATGGCATCAGCTACTTCTCTCACACTTTCTCCCAAACTCCCTGCCCCGATCGTGTCTTTAAAAAAAAAAAAAAAAAGACAAGTAATGCCATCTTCCAAACAAAGATCAATACTTTCTCTTCTCTTTCCTCTCCTCTCCATTTACTTAATTTATCTTTCTCTCTCCAAGTACAGGTGGGAAATGATTGAGGAACTATTTTTTGGTGAATGAAATTTTGATCCCAGGCTACAAGAAATCTCTAGAAATTACTTTCAAACTAAAACCAATTTCATACCCAATAGAAAACTTTAGTTTCATGGAATGAAAAGCTATATGTGAACATTCCAAGAACATCTTTCCTATAAAAAGATATACCAAGCACATGTGCCCAATTACTACCAAGAAGTATCCTCTTTCTTAAACTAAGACATAAAAAAAGAGAATTTCTCTATTGAAAGTGCTGTGTGCTGTTTATCTAGGGCTAGTGAAAGATACTTTGGTTATCAATCTCTTTACTTGCCAAGCATAATTTTTCACGGGAGATGTCAGTTATATTTATCAAAAGGCCAAATTCAATTTCAGTTCTCTTTGCAGAAGTCTTGCAAATAACATAGAAAAAACAAGACAGTATCGATAATAATAATAATAAAAGCAAATGCACTTTGGTAAAATGCAGTACCTCACATATATTATTACCAATTCATTTTCTACTAATGTTTTAGATCAAAATGTTCAAACTTATTTAGCTTTAATGCTTTGGGTTTTCTGAACTTCCCAAATCACATGTCTATTTGTTGCAGGGGTCTGAAAATCAAGATCTGAGACCTCTCCTTCACACCAATAGACACGGATGATGTTGCATTATTTCATTTTCCCTTTATATTTGTTTATTATTAGTGTTTTAAAGTGATCCATAGATCAAGAAATTGATAGACATTGAAAGCTTTTCTGCTTACCACTGCTCACATATTCTCCTTTCCTTTAAGGCCTGTTCTCCCCGATTGGAATTTCAGCAAAGAGGGGAGTAAAGGGACTTGGAAATCTGTAACATTTGGGCTCTTTATTATTGACACAGCTCTATCAGTTGCATATGTACAAGTCTTGGAAATTTTTGACTTTTTTATATTGAGATAATGTATTGAAATCTTAAAGTAGTATTTTGTCCATTATTTTTTCATATTCAGGTTCTTTAAAAATAGTCACTAAATACAGGACTGATAATTTAGTGATTATTTTATTATTAAAAGTGAAAAGATCTGTATTAATGCCTTTGGATCCACCTCAAATATTTCTTTATATTTAGCGCATTCATCCCTCACATGTTAGTTATGAACTTTAATTTGTTGCCTCTATTCAAAACTAAGAGCAGGTGAGACACCTAAAAATATCCTCATTTGCCTTCACAACAAGAAAAACCAATAACAATTTGGGAATTAATGCACTATTCATCTCTCATGCTAGTGTGTCAGGCCTTCCATCATTTGGTTTGAATTGATGCGAAATTGCAGGAGAGCAGGACATGAGACTGGCATTTTTCCATTCCATATAGTTACTGGCCAACGTGATTAATAAAAGTCCCTTGATGTAAATTGAGGAACTTGGTTAAATGAATCAGATCCTTTTTCCCATGTCTTCTTACACAAAACATGCGGTTTTAGGGTTTATAGTTTTAAAAAGTAGTGAGACAAAATTACCCCATATTTATAAAGTATGGACGACTTCCTTTCGATAAAAATTTAAAATCAATTCTCTAAAATGAAAGAGATAAACATGTATACATGCAAATCAATTCTGTATTGGTTTCTTATTACCACATTAAAGAGAAAAGCTGAGGAAATAAGTTATGACTTAATTTTTATTTTGAATGCGTACCACTACCTAATGTACATAAAATAACCATCATGGAACAAAACTGGTGCCTCCAACAGCTGGTTGCATTTAAATGATTTTAAAATAAGTGCTTACAAAAAGTCAATTTGGGGTATTTTGCTGCTTATGTACAAAACAAATCACAAATACGTTTTTATGTTGATTTTTTTCTGACAGGACTGGGAATTCCCACATTTCATGGGAGATGTCGATGTAAATCTCCCTGGGTTGCACACCCCTCATATGCAATTCAAGATCCCTTTCTTCCAGAAGATCTTCAAGGAAGAATATCATATTCACATAACAGGTATGTTACGACTTTGAACATGGTATTTTTTGTCTCCAAGTTAGAGTAATACTAGCTGCTATAAAAAAGCAAACAGTAACATTTTAGAGGCATACATAAATATTTTTCTGTTTCTTACTCACTTAACAGTGCAACTACTGGCAGTTCCAGGCTGTCACTCTGGGACTTAGACTACTGGTGGCTTTAACAATTTCAACTTTATCCAGCACGCAGATGAGAATAAAGAGAATGGGGGAAATGATTAAGAAAACTTACCTGTTTCTTAACTGCCTTGGCTTGGAAAAGAAACATGTCACCTCCCCTCACGTTCTGTTGGCAATAACCAGTCAGATGGCCCCACTTAGAGTCAAGGAGAGTAGGGAGATGTAGTCCCCAGTTGGGCAGCCACTTCCTATGTCAGGCCCAGTGTTGTAGCACAGGATTAACAGAGGATTAACAGAGAACATGTCTTTGGTGTGGAGAGTTAGCTATTTCTGTCATATTCCATATACCACTCCACCTTGGTTTTGTTCATTGTGTGGGTTTCCTTTTCAAAACCTATAGCTCAGGATATTTTTATGCTTTCTTCTTCATTTACTACTGAAATTAAAACAGAGGTATCCTAGAGCTCCAGTCAGACCGTATGCCTTTAGGGAGGTTGACCACTTCTCATCTGATTCAAACCTACTTCTGTGGTAGAGTTTGTGTTTGTCTCAAGTGATTCTCTTGTGACTGACTCCTCAGATTATTTCATTTTTAGATGTGTCTTGCTTTTGAAATAATACGATTTATTATAATATTCTTTCATGACATCTCGGTCATTCTCATCTAAAAAAGTGTTCCTAGAGTTCCTTTTTTTTTTTTTTTACCTTTTTTTCTTTAAAACAAGAAGTAGACAGCTGAATGATCAAATGAAGAATGTCATTAGTTCCCGAGCTGTTCAGATGCAGGTAGCGAATGTGTGTGTTTTAAGGGCAACAGCCTA
>NW_011888921.1:1537881-1554191 GCF_000151845.1 Pteropus vampyrus
CCGAAAATTATATTCAGTGCCTTGGAAGGGGACCACGCATACAGGAGTCCCTGAACCTTTGGCGTCACTAGCTTCTAGGTAGAGCCTTCTACACCTTTGGACTTAAACCTTTGTCCCACCAAGTATTATTTTGTAAAAACTTAAAAGGAGGAAAGACTAGCTAAGTATTTGTATTGGAGATTGTACATTAATAAAGTTTTCCAGAAGGTAGAAATATATTACAATTAAGGCTTTGGTTATGCTGATTAACATATCACCCAGGAAACTTTATAAACATACAGGTTGTTAGGTGCCAAACCTACTGATTCCTACAGAGTAGGTCTGGGCAATGGGCAGGGAATGGGACTTTTGAAAAGCTTTCCCATGTGATGCTAATCTTTGAGAACTATTCCTTTCTGATTGAGAAGCCACAGTTGAGGTCAGAATGTCTCCTGATTCGAGCCAAGTGAATAACTGGATGCCTGGACCTGCTGGGAAGGCTATTGAAGATTCTGGAGTTTAAATTCAAAATAAAATAGGACTCACGTGGGCATTGGGGTGAAGGGATCCAGCATAACCAATTGAAATTCAGTTTCTGGTAAGATGATCATGTACCTCCCCAGATCCATCTATGATAAAATTGTCTAGGAAAACAGTGATAGGAGGCTAAAGTAAGTTATAACTTCTCCCCCTCTTGTTTTTCTTACTCTCTTTGTTCCGTTACTTGGCTAAAGAGGTTGCTGAGGCTACTCTGGGATCACCATCTAGTCTCCTGTAAAAGGCCTTTCACTTTATCTGACATGGTTTCTGGGCAAACCTAGGTAAAATTTCCAAAACATAGTGCTACATGTTGGATTTTAATATGCTCAGTAGTTAGCCCATGAATTTCCAAGTACACTGCAAATGCTAACTTGATCAGCTCTTCCGATATGGCTCCTTTTTTGTAGAGAGACTTGATCGCTTTCCTTAATAAACAAATATGGTATTACCACTTGGTTTATTAAGCATGAAACGCTCTCTAGCCATCAGTGGTTCTCGAACTTTAGTATATATGAGAATCACCTGGAGAGCTTATTAAAAAATTCCATCAGCCACACACCCAGACAGAGCTGGATGTCTGAGGGATGTGGTGGACCTTGGAATCTACCGTTCTCTCAAGCATCACCAGTTATGTCTATGCAAGCAGCCAGAGGACCGCACCTAGAGAAATGCTGCTGCAGAGAAACATTTTCTAGTCAGATTTCTTCTCATCTCAGCTTTAATTTATTTTCATATGCAATTCTTAAAACAAAAGCCAAGGGGCAGAAAGAAAATTCAATAGAAATGGGGTGGCCCGTGAGAAAGGCATATGGTAGAGGTCTATCAGGAGCTAGAACGTTTACAGCTGGGGCCAGCGGAGGAGATCCTGAAGCACAGCATGACTGGGAAAGGTCTGGATGACCATAGATGAAGATGGAGCCAGGGGTAGAAAGGGATCCTGTAGACCCCTTCATGGCTCTGTCTGTTGCCTTCTCTGCAGTCTTTGTTCTGCACTAGAAGAGGCTAGATGAGGACTGCTAGAGTTCTCTAAGGGTCAAGAATGACTCTAACTGGGCCTCAACTATCATTTCTCTGTGAAGCTATCATTTCTCTGTGAAAGGTCTTCTGTGCATGCTGAGGAAATGGAATGTAAGGTGTCGGTGCATAGACTCCAGCTCTGCTACTAAGTGGTGGCATGGTCCTCGTCCAGCTCCTGAATTTCTTAGAGGCTCAGTTTTATCATCTGTTAAATGGAGACCATACTAGTACTTATCCCAGAGTTGCTATATTATTTTAGTTAACATGTACAAGGCACTTAAAACACTGTCTGCCATGTATTAAGCACTCAATAAACTCTCACTATCTTTACCTGAAACTTTTCCATTCATTCATCCAGGGTTTGTGCTTCCTATTTAATTAAAAAACATCAGGCAACCCAAGAGAGGGATCTCTTATTATTTATCCACTACTCTGAGTTCTCTACTGTTATTTACTTTTCTGAATCCTCAAGAAGGAGAAAGCAGAGAATGGGAAAAAAAAAAATCTTTCTCCCAATGAGATTCTGTGTATGTAGAGGGTTATCTGATACCGGTGAGTTCCCATTGACATTTTTAAAGCATTAAGGATTTGAGTATTTTTTAATCCTGATTCCAAGCTAGTTTTATTTATGTATGTCAGAAATAACTTGAATTGTTGCATCTGTTTAGCTCATCTGGATCCCCCTTGACAGATGGTTTGCTGCAGTATGTGTGAGCTTTCATTTTATAAGCTGGGCTAGAGCTTATAAAAATAAATCATCTCTATCTAAGGGTGTGTTAAAATATTTTTTTCTGAGAATTTTGATTTCAGGAACAGAAGGGATAAATGGTTAGTGATTAGGTCACACTGGAGCTTTTGGCCCAAGCCTATTGTTCTTCTAAAAGTAAATGCAACTGTATAATTCTCTTTTCTGCCCTCTTCCCTTTTACCTATAAGGTGAATGCAAAGATGGATTCAAATGTGATATGCTATGTCTCTGGAGGCAAGAGAGGAATGGCCTCTCAATTCAGTCTCGGAAGCCCCTCTGAGTCCTATTAATGCCAATCCCGGTGGAAACTCTGCCATCTGTCATCCCAGCCAGACAAAGGGAGTGTCCCATTGGTGGCCATCATCTGAGTAAATTAGGAGGGGGCTGGGGGAAAGGCCAGAAGGAAGGCCTGTGCATCTGCGAGGAGAGAATTCACACTGTTGGCATGATGATGCCCACGGGAACCCTTTCGGCAAAAAATAGAAAATGCAGAAGTAAACAAGCCTCTGTAGCGTCTATAGTGTTCTGCTTCAGTTTCCTGAACAGTGTGAGGGCACAGGTGCTTTACAATGGCAAGAATGTGGAAAATAATGAATAAAACCCCTTCATTTTATTTCCAAAGGTGCATGATTTCTGGTAAATGAGTTCCCAGAGATTGTTTTTTAAAGAGCTCTCCTGTGTCAATCAGATCATGGAAAGTGCTGGGGAGGGTGGGCCAATGGTCCGTCCAGCAGAATATTCTGTCTGATAGAATTAGCAAGGGACTTGTTATAGGGAAATGTGATGCCTCCTATTGTTCACTGTGACAGTCCCCCAAGATCATGAATTTATCCAGAGTACACAAAGATCTCCTTCTATTCTTTCAGTTGTGAATTTTTCTAAATCTTTCCTGAAGCAATTTTCATTTTCAACACATTTATACAGCTCTAAGAGTTAACTATGTTTACTTCTACATAAAGCAGAAATTCATTTTATTTGTCAACAACTCATCTTTTTTCCAGGCCATGGTTGCTTTGCCCATAGCTTGTGAGTCCTTGCTGCTCCTGAGGTTATCCCATCTGTCCAAAATGAGGTGTCCTGTCTTCATTTATGTATACATGAGGATATTTCTAATAAACCTCACATGGTCTTCAAAAATTGTCTTCGCAGTCAGAGGAAGAACTTGAGATATATAATTAATCATAACCTTTGAGACATGAATATTCTACTTTTCTCAATATTCCAGATCATATTAGATTTTAGCAGTATCCTAGAATTCACCAGATCATCGTGACATATGTATTTGATTCAAAAGACTAGAACTTCACTCGTAGTACTTTTCTTGACATGTTATCTCAGATAACATGCTTAACAGATGTTTCCTGAGTTAATATGTGTCCAAACCCAAGCCAAGATCTAGAGAATACAAAAATGAATATGACACAGTTCCCAGACTCCAGAACCTTCAGTACAGTCTTTGGTACAACTATGTGGCCTTTTCTTTCTGTTTTTATCATCACATGTTTCTGCCTCTACTCATCATATTGAATTATGTTTCCCACTTAGGAAGCAACAATGACAAAAGAAGGACTTTGAGAAGCTGTATTTATTTCCTTTTTAAGTCTTAAGAAGCTACTTTACTAACTCGACTTATTAATTTATAAATTATTTAGTAAATATTTTCCCTTTACCAAATGGTCTCCTCATAGGCCAAGCACTTAATGTGGTTTCTAGATATCCCAAAGTTATGGAGGGAGGGACTTAAAGAGCTAACTCAGTGAGCTCTGTTTTTCACTGCTCATGTCTGGAATGAGAGGACACTGAATTTGCCCAAGAATCCTGTTAGAACAAACTGCTATTTCTTTAATTAACCAAAACTCATCTTTTTCAAGGCCAGGGTTTCTTGCTATTTTATAATACATACTTAATGGCTTTGTGGAACATGACTATTTTATGTATCTGCTCTTGATGCCAGAGTCCGGCCGAGTGGTAGCACCTACTTGATGTAGAGGTGCCCACGGCACAGCACAGCTCAACCACAATGTTAAGTGGCAACTTTCCTGAGTAAAAGATTTTTGCAAATATGACTGCATATTTGAATCCTAAAAGTTTTATTATATGGTGGAAATATCAGCACTTTATAGTCTTTTTCTTTAGTTGAAAAAAATAACACTTTCCTCCAAATTGTTGTCATTTCCTATGGTAAGTGTGGATGATAGTTAATGAAGAATTCTTTTAAAACTAACTAGCTCAGGATTCTATAGACTCCCACAAAGTAAAAAGATAAAATGACCATTATAATATCATTTTTGACAATCAGTAAGATTCATTAAAAGCACAAAAAAAGAAAAAGAGGTAATCCCACCAACACCATGCAGTGATTTCTTATTAAAGAAGACAGTGAGATATTTCGACATGGTGATTAATAGAAATAATGTATGGATTTTACCCTACCTCCTTGCTGATTTACATTATGCTATGTAGTTGAAACAACAGGGGGACATGTAAAATCTCTCATAAGATTAATGCTGAAATCTCAAACCTCTTGTTACGGTTGATTGTACCTTCACAACAGCATACTTGGGAAAATGAAAATAGAAACACTTTCTATTCTTTCTTTTTGTGTGTCTTATATCCTTTCCATGTGGGTTATTTCTGGGATTCAAATTTATTTTTTATGGTAAACAGTGTTTCTCAGAAATATAATCTTTTTTTTTTTTTTTAAGGAAAGCTTTCTCCATCTAAAAGTTGTATATTTCATCTTTTTTTGCTCTAATGGGGAGATTTCCTGGTCCATCATAAAACATTAAAGTTTAAACAGTGTTTATTTCACTGATTCATCAAAGAGACGTTTGAGGCTGGGATGAAACCTTAAGGATTATATAGCTCAACTTCCTCACCTTATAGACAAGAACACCAAGCTTAAATTGTTTCGCCTGACTTTGCTGTCTGATTTGCCACATCTCAGAGGGCAAAAGTAATGTTTTTAAAGAGGAAAAAAACATTACCAAGGTAACAAAACGCTGTGTGGGAAAATGTAAGGATGAGTGATAGAGAAAAATGAACATTCTTTCTCTGTACAAATGGATAAATGGACCCGAGGTTATGTCAAGTGGGCTGGAAACAAAAAGTAAGAAGAGCCATTTCTTTTAAATTTTCAGCAGTTTCAAGTTTCAGCGGAATGACTGAGAGGTGGGAAAGACAATGCTATAGCCACAGAATATAATAAGAAAATATGGTATCAGTGGAGATTCTGCCTCAGTCTCTTCTCTCCCCTCTGTATGTACTTTCCCACTTTCACATGACCTCTCTGCTGGGGGAGTAGGGGTGGGGGTGAGTAGGGGAACTAGTTCTTGTTCTTTAGCCTCAAAATTTGTATATATAAAAGACCTTTTCTCAGGCCCAATACTACTGAGAGCTATAGACAAATTACCAATGGCTAAGGATTTTTAACATGCTAAATATGCTGATCCACACAACATATTTCTATATAGCTATGCACTGGGTTCTCTTGGATAACTGATCTGATGATATCTACCCTATTATGTCAGTGCTCAGTAATACATTCTGTTTTATCTAAACTGATCCCTTGTAGAATATATCTTTGTTGCAAACCCTTACACACTCTTCTCTCCCACTATTCTATCACCAAGATCCTATATTAACCAGATTGAAGAAATATAAGAAATTGTAGAAATAATAGTACCCTACGTTTTTGGCAAACAATATATTTCTAAGAACTTTCAAATATAACTTCTCACTTTATCCTCACAATAATCCTTTGATGTAGTTACATTGGAATTATTCTCCATGTCACAGAATATAAAAACTAAATTCACACAGCTAATAAGGAGAAGGATATGGGGAAAAGGACAGAATCATAGAACTGGAAGGCATTTAGTTCAGTTTCCTCGATTTGAAAATAAAATTATTTAGTCTAGAGAGGCTAAACAGGTTATCCAAGGTTTTATTATTCAAGTTTAGTACTTGTTAACATTTTTCACATGGTGATTTCCAGCCTACAGTTTTTGTCACTGTGGTACTCCCTCTCACAAATGGGTGAAGATGTGTGAGAGCTGGACGATTCTATCCATCAGCAGAGGTCAAAGATCACATTTTTAATTTTCTTCTCCTCCATTCCATCTAAATGTTCACACTCCGGGTTACATGAGAAAAAATACATAAAGTGATCCTTTAGTCTCAAAGTTTAGTGGTCAAAAGAACCCGGCACCATTCATCTTAGATGGCAGAAAAATAATTTTTAAGTAAGGAAAAAAATCTCCTATCTTCAGGATTTCTTCTTAGCTTGATCAGTCTACATACTTCCATTTTTATTCTCTGATTTTATGTTTTTCCTTGGTCTATTAACATTCATTGAGCATCTTTTCCCCCACTAGAAAAGCACCTTTCTCCAAGTTCCATGGGCATTCCTTTCTTTTCCCTGATTTTGTGCTGCTGCTTATCTTTAGTTTCTGATATCCTGTTACCCTAGAAATAGAGACCCCTTTATGGAGACTGCTTGATTCACGCGTTTATAAAAATGACCTAGAGAAGATACAAGTCTCTCCAAGGAATCTTTGTGAGTCAAGAAGGTGATACTCAGTCACAATTTCAAGGACATTCCCTTGCCATCTAGTCTGGCTTTATAACACATATAGTTTACAGTAAGAGAATAAGTACAAAACTTTTACAACAGAGAAGCACCCAAAGCTCCTATCTCAACTTACTTTCTATTATGGAAGCTACACACTAGTGCCTTCTTAATACTGGATGAAACTTGCTGTACTTTTTCATTTCACCTGTCTCTCATTCATCTCCTGCCTTTCTTTTCCTACAATATTCTCCATTCTTTTCCTTCTCTCTTCCCTCAGCCTCTCTATTTCACATTGCCTGATCTTTTGCTGTATGCCATTCTATCTGCAGCATAATGAAAACATAAACTAAAAGAAATGGAAAATTTTCTAAACTGTTCTCTGTCCTGCATTTCTTTCAAGGACCATATGGATTGTTACTTCTTCTAAAATCCTTTCTGCAGAAATTAGCCCTCAGTTTTTATGGTTTGATCACTCATTTGGCACCTCTCGAATGCAGTCTTTTATTACTCTTTTTCTGTTGATGTCTCTGTCATGTTTTCCCAACAAGATGATGCATTCTTTCCTAAAAGGCAGAAATGTATCCTCAGCATTTACTAAGGTATCCTACACAGCATCTATTATCTTTGGTAATGATGCTCACCTTTATTCTTGATTGCATTTTTCTGGCTTCAGCTTTCTTAATTTGTTGTATGGTTGATTCTTAGAACAGTTTTGGTTCTGAAGATCCAGGAAGGCAGGAGTGGTTTGATCTTAATGGTGCTAGATGTTAGAAATGTTTTATCATATCTGGAAATATTTTCAATATTCCAACTTACTTTCTAGTTTAGGTGTGCAAAATAAGTCATTCAGGCAAAAGCTTCCATACAAATATTATAAAACCTATATAGGTTTTATATTGAATGATTTCAGGATGGGCAGCGTTATAATTTCCCTTCATACAGTTCACATAAATTCTCTTCCTATAGAAGCAGTTGTATTTTTCCATGCAAAAAGACATCTTCTCATCATATCTTAGGCAAGGCTTTGATAATAATAGTAACAATTACCGAGTTCCTATTATACCAAGCACTGTGATTAGCATCTAATAATCACATGAAAAATGTTAACAGCTTTAATAAGTACTATTATTTTCTGCATGGAAAAGAAATTGGTGTTTAGAAAATTTAAACAGAGCGAGGATTAAAACCCTTCAAACTTGCATATAATAGGAGCTTGAAAATGTGTCATGATGATAATAAAATATTTTTCTAAACTCTTCACAAAGTATCTTTTTATGTAGCTATATATTCTGTTAGAGTACATATTACAAAATACATATTTACCATTCTTGGTTTAGTACTTTGCTCAAGGTGATAGCTCTCTGCTGTCCCAAAAGTTCTATAATCATGTGAACAGTAACTTAATATTCAATACCACTATTTTGAAATACAAAATAAAATAATTTAGACATAACTAAAGCTTCTAGAATCTGTTACATATCTCACCTAATTTGCTACAGCAAGTCTATTAGGTGGGTATTACTATATTATTAGGATACACTTCATACTATAAAACTTATAATAAATTATGATTACAATAAAAATTATAATGGAATCCAGTATTCCTTGAAATTTTTTCCACATTTTCCATTTGCAGACATAAAGATGTTATTAGATAATATGTCTCTAAATAATATCTTATTTAGATAAGAATTTTAAAAACTACAAAGAAATAGTAGTTACAGTCTCTCCAAATCATGTCTTTTAAAACAGTTCATTAGCTTTGGTTATATTTATATGTCTGATAAATGAATTCTGTTCAATGAAAATTTGATGCAATTATTTTTAAAATCTTGAAATTAATGTTCAAGGATTATTGATCTGAATCACATCAACTAATGGTTTAATCAACAGGTCACCTACAAACAGCAATGTGAATTCAACTGATATACTGCTGTGCTTGCATTCAAAATGATTTATGTCTTGCCCAAACATAATTATAAAACTGTAAGAGATGTTGAATTATATGTGGGACTTCTCTAAGTATTTCATTAGAACTTTGTTTTTAAACGTTAATTGAAATGTTCTCGTGGATAATCTACATGGAACCAAATTTGAATATAGCTGTGGGGCCTATAAAACAAGGATATTTAGCCTGGTTAATGTAAAAACCATAAATTACTGGCTGTGGGACCCACAGTTATGTGTTCACATGCCTAGAATCCACTTAAAAATATCTCTTTGCCAATTCACTTAATAGAAGCATAGCGCTCTCAGAAAAATTAATTGTTGACAGGTCTAAAACATTAACAATTTATACTATTGTACTATTATCTTCATTTTATTGGATAAAACCTTATTGCAGTTTTATGATTCTTTGGCTAATATGCAGTATTTCTTTTTTAATGCAGGTAAATGGTTTAACTATGGAATTATCTTTCTTGTCTTGATTTTGGACCTTAATATGTGGAAGAACCAGATATTTTATAAACCTCATGAATATGGACAATATATTGGCCCAGGGCAGAAGATATATACAGTGAAAGACTCAGAAAGTTTAAAGGATTTGAACAGAACCAAGCTATCCTGGGAATGGAGGTCCAATCACACTAACCCTCGGACTAATAAAACGTATGTTGAGGGAGACCTGTTCTTACATAGCAGGTTTACAGGGGCTAGTCTTGATGTCAAGTGCCTGGCTTTTGTTCCAAGTTTGATAGCGTTTGTGTGGTTTGGATTCTTCATTTGGTTCTTTGGACGATTTTTGAAAAATGAACAAGGCATGGAGAATCAGGACAAAACTTACACTCGCATGAAAAGAAAATCCCCATCAGAACATAGCAAAGACATGGGAATCACTCGAGAAAACACCCAGGCCTCAGTGGAAGACCCGCTGAATGACCCCCCTTCAGTTTGCATCAGGTCTGACTTCAATGAGATTGTCTACAAGTCCTCCCACCTAACGTCGGAAAACTTGAGCTCGCACTTGAATGAGTCTACCAGCGCAACAGAAGCTGACCCAGACCCAATGACTTCTAAAAGTACACCTACGAACTAGATTCATTTACTCGGAGATAGCACAAAAAGCAACCTTGAGTGTAACTTTAAAAAGTTAGTCTTTCTTTTTGTAAATGTAAGGTTTACTTAGTGTTAGGTAAAGAAATACAAACAATGCCACAACGGTGCTCAACATGCTTTTTCTAGGACTCATTGTTTTCTATTTGTATTATGATACACGTGCCTACTGTATATCTAACAGTCCTCTAGAGATTGCTTTTCACAATTGCACAAGCTATTTATTGACTTTACAGCATAGTACAAGATTAGCTGATTATCTGTGTATCTGATGTTCAACCATAGTGGTGCCTTGAGACATTAAACTGTTTTTAACTGTACCAGAAACTGAGTGTGAAACAGTTCTCTAATCTATTTCACATTGGTTTTGTTTTGTTTTGTTTTGTTTTTTGTATACAATTATTTTAATCTATACTTAATGTCTGAGCAAGAAACAGATGTAGCTTAGATGTGGCTCAGAAAGTATCTCTTGGTTTCTTATTCAGTAGCGAAGTTGGTGACTTTGAAAGCTAGACTGTAGAGATGCATGGTGATTACCTTTGAATATTTATTGGCTGTCCGCCAAATACAAATACAGATACAAAATTCTGTAACAGGAGAATGATAATCCAGCATGGGTCACTACTTGTGAAGTGTGACTTTCTCCAGCCAGTAATTGCAATTAGATGATAATACCTAATTATGTTTTCCTAATTAAACATAAATTGCTACTTGATTAAAAATCCTGCCCTTCACCTTTGGGAACAAAGGTTAAGAGACACAGTTGGGTAAACTCTCAAATTTTTTGGCATTTACACAAAGCCCTAGAAAACCAAGGAACTGAAGTTTTAATCATGTGAGGGTTGCACAGCCTCCCATCTACAATATTTGTACATCTTTCTGTAAATATGGCTCTGGACAGTGAAAATTGAAAAACATATGCCAACTTTGAGCAAGGGAACTCTTCTAAAAGTCATGCAGTGGATCTTGTGAGGTGGGAAAGGATGCGTGAAAGAATCTGTTTAGTGGCTTGTTTTATGTGCTTTTTTTTTTTTTAAAGAATTAAACATCTCACATTAATAAATAAGAAAATTATACATCAGTAATTATGTGATGTCATCTTTTGTTTATAATAGAGAGATTCAATTGTGTCTTAGTTAAATAAGAGCCCTTTAAAAACTTTTTTAACTTCATGACAGGCAAGTTAAGAAATGGAACACTCTCAACTTGCCTTTAATTTTGTTACATAAATTGTGGTTACATGTTCCTTGAGGGGGTTAGGGGAGATCACTTTTAAGCAAAATTACTTTCCTGCCATATACTGACATAGCTGTATTTTGTCTTTATGATTTTTTAAATCTCTCTTGTTTTGATCTATCTGCTTTTAAGCTTGCAGCATGCTGAATTTAGCATGCCTAATATAACTATGTATTTATCTGTCACTTGAGAGCCTGTTTTAATAAATATCTTTCTACTATTGTTTACTAAGCAATTGGAACCAGGTCCCTGCTATTTCTTTTACTTTTAATAGCCATGCATGATGCTACTTAGAATCATAAATATCTCTGACACTAAAAATGCAGAGATCAGGCTCACGATAGTAACCCATCGACCATACTGTCCAAAGAAACTGACCATGTTATCCCTGACATGTGGTAATGTTGGCCATTACCAAATTTGCATAGCAGGGAACATTCAACTTTTGCCTCTGGGACAAGAAAAGAATACCACCTAGGACTATATTTGTATTTATTCTGAAAGTCATTGCCTTATAGAATGAAATTGATTTAGAAAGTGGGTGTCTATTATCAGTAAGCAGTCTTTATGAAAATATTATTTGAGAATCTTTATGTGGGTATTAAGGAAAAAGTGTTCCAACAAGGAAATTAATTAACAGAAGAAAGATAGAAAAGAAATAAGAAACCTTAGAGCATGATGGTTAGGTGTTTCTAGGGATTGACAAGAGAAGTTATCAGGTGATACAAAATGTATATCTTTAAAGTTTCCATAAGTCTTAGTACCAAATAAGACAATTTCTAAAGATGGCATTTTAATAGTCACAAGATTTGAATCTTCAAAGGCTTCCAGTATCCAATCGTATATAACAATCTACACATGAGTCTTCTTCCTTTTTTGGCTACCTTTTTAGATATTGTACATCGATTTGCATTTATACCAACTAAAGGTTACAAAATGAGATAAAATCAAAGTTAAAATCACTTTTATTTATGTTTAGGCTTAGATTCTGAGTCACAAACCAATAGACCAAGACTCTACAGAGCTTTTTGAATACCAAACCTTTTGGACTATCGAGAGCATTAAAAAAAATGTATAGTAAACAAAAACTGAAGGGTTTAAAAAAAAGATTAAAAATCACTAACAGATTCTGAAGAAAGCATAACAAATGTGATGCCTTAATTGCAGTGATGCTTAAGGACTATAAACAATTATATTTCTACTGTTTAGTAATTATAGTATTTTCTTCTGCACTGTGCAGAAATTGTACTAATATGACATAATTTTAGTATACTAGATTATAGAGTACTTCATTAGTGTTTTAAGTGAAAAATTAAATACACACTATGAATTTATGCTCGATAATATATGCCTAGACATAAATCTCATCAACACATGCCCATTTACGTTACATAACCATAGTTACCTCATCTTTTCCTCATGGTGGCTACTTATCATGTTCCCTTGCCTTTTAGCACATCTAAGATCACCAGTGAATCTTATTAGAAATGTTAAGAATTATTTCTTCTCCATTTGCTCTAAGAGTCAGCCAAGCACAAAATCTTCTTTTGCTTTTATAGCATCGGATTTCACAAGTAGTGTCCAAAAGCACAACTGGCTGCCATCACAATCTAAAGAAGTCCTTCAACACAGACACACAGATTTGAAGGTGGAAGTCAATACTGCTGTCACATCTCACCACTGGGCTCTATTAGCAATTCTGTCATGTTATTGGGCTGTCTTGTGAGTCACCAACACAACCTAATATGAAATATGAGAAAGATAACGCTAATAAATCACCCTTAGCTGTCCCTATAACTGATGGCTCATGATCCATCTGTATTATGTGACATTTGGCCCAGGCCTCAGTGTCTCCCTTATTGCTTATCTGTCCTCACTCCAAACCGATCTCTATTTTAAATTAAAACTCTTGGTTATGCAACCACAATCTGGGTATTATGCTTTTATTGTCTTTCCCCTCTCAGACGGTGATGTGGCTCACTACTCTATCTGGCCTGATATCCTCCAGATTTGTCCCTTGGGAACTCAACTCTAACCTGTTGTCTAACCCTGCCTTTAAGAGCAGGAAAGCAAATCAGTTAGTTTTGCAACAGATAACTGGCACCGTTCTCATTTATCCTGGTTTTTATTTTTAAACACGTCTGTGTGCATAAGGTCATGAACCAATATATGACATCAATATGGTAACCAATATAGATAAGAGAATCAAGGTCATAAGTTCAGTTACTACCATTTAGGACTAGAACTGTATTATAATTTCAACAGCTGGAGGGTTTAGATGTAGTGTTTGCAGCTCGCAAGTCACTCTTATAGAAGAGAATTGGAAAAAGAGACAGACATTTATAATTGTGAGAAAAAGTTAGGCAGATGGCGGAGCACAAGTGGAATTTGTTGTAATGAAGTCTTGGAAATGAAAAATGGCAGTCTTCCTGTGGACGGGCTCTAAAACATCAGGGAGGGGAGCTAGGCTTTTGTAAAAGGAACTTCAATATAAAGTTATGAGAGCAACATACCAACTGTTAGGTAGAAGACTCAAAAAGATATGTTCAACATAGCTGAGGGAGTTACACAAAAGGTTGGTTAATTGGTTTCTTAAACATTCTAGTGCTTAGGTTACTCTATGTTTGCCCCAGGGAGCATGGCGAGAGCTGGGAGAGGAGACAAGGGACGGGTAAAAGGAACTACAAAAGTAGGTGTGAAAGGAGTGGACAACATGAGGAGATACAGACAAAAATCAACTCTTAATTCAGAGAGACTGGAACATTCTTGAGGGGAAAACAAACATGGAGGCAAAGTCTATGTAGAAGCATATCATCAGCATAGAAAAGCTCACATCTCGATAATAAATGTGTCTTGCAGCTATTTTGTGATAAGCATTCTGAAAATTTTTAGCGAGAAACAAAATTGGACAGTATTGTTACTAATTTAATATGTGTAAAATACAACTAGCATTATTTTAACTTTAGTGTGAGGTATCAGTTATTTTATTTCAGAGAATGTGAAACATATGTAATGTATTTCACAGGTTTATTTCTTAGCCCGGTTCTCCAACACAATTTTTCTTAAGGTCTTAGGTTTCTTAACACCGAATCATTGTACTTCTGGGCTTTTTAAAGACTTGCTTGAATGATTGAGAAGGCCTACTATAATTTATAATTGAGAACTAAAGTAACAAAATCAATTCAGAGATGCTCCTCACCTTAATAGAATTTTTTCATTCTATCTAGCTCTTCACTCAATCTTTATATTAATAATATTTCATATTAATAATAATATCAATTATCTCATTTAATTCTCACATTAATCACTGAAGGTAAATATGGTTAACTTTATAGATGATGAAACTGAGGCTCAGAGAGGTTTATTAAGTTAATAAAGGTGGCAAATGCAGTGTTACGATTTAAACCAAGGTTTGTCTGACTCCAAAGTCCCATTTTTTGTCAATTACAATCCCTCATAAACATCCATCCAAACTAGAGTATTCATTTCAAACAGGATCTTTGGTGAGGAGCAACTGTAAAACCGTAAGGTGCTTAATATCTAATAATAATTCTCTCTCAGGAACCTAGGTTCTAACAGCTGTCTGGATGTAATTTACAAGTTACATCCTATGATTCAAGCAGATAAGGTTGAATTAATGGCAGAAGCCTAACCATGAAAATCTTCACTTCTTTAAAATGACTTTTTCTTCTCTTTCTCCTTGATTCAAACTGGCTTTGGGCTCACTCGCTTCTTTTCTTTCTTTATCCTTCTGCATGCTGCATGACCACACCCTTAATCATTAAGCCCTTAGGTCAGCATCAGTCTTAGGAACAAAGCCTTAGATCTGTTGACCACAGAAAGAATAGTCAAACTAAAGATAACATCTTGCAATTCCACACACTGGAAGGCGGAACAACCCTACCAGCATTCCCGTGAAACCAGATAGAACCACTCCGTGACTGACATAGGGTCATGCTGGCAGTGATCAACTGCCTCTCACCTTAGCGCAGGCCAATTGGCAGAGTCTATGAACCTGACTTCCATATCTGCTAATGAGGTCTTTATGCACTAGCTCACCTGTATCACCGGGCTTGGCACCATTTCCTTAAATGATCCCTTACCTTCTTTGCTGCAAACTTCTGTCCATGACTTTTGGCCTTGACACGAGCAGGCAAAACAAACCCTTTGAGTTCAGTAACACAAGCATTCAGTTCGTTGCCAGGTGTTCTGATTTAAGCAACATTTATAAAACCACAACACATATTTGTCCTAATACAATTTCCAGCATTGGAACTGGTTTCTTTCATGATTTCACTTTCCTCAGGGAGGGGAAAGAATGGACCTCGACATGTTTTGGACATACCCCCAGGCAAATGTCAGGGTGGGAACAAGTAGTTATTAGTATAATCGATTAGCTAACGGCCAGTTTTTGAAGGCATAATTTAAATATGGGCTCTAGAAACAACTTCATTTTGAAGGGGCCATCCAAAATGTATTGTTTTTAAAAATCTTTATCCGGGTGAGCAACCTGTACTGTGATAGGACAAGTACTGGTCTTGAAGATGTGTCCCTTGAACACTATGAGTTTTAGTGTCTCATCCCCCAAAATGGGACCGCCTCACAGTTTTGAAGAGAACCAAGTAAGGCTGCTCGTGAAAGCATCCTTTGAATGGCAGCAAGCCGAGCCGCTCCGCGAGCTCCGGTCCCCTCCAGTGCGCAGCGCTCCGCAGAGCCCACTCTGCCTGCCTTCCCCTGCAGCTCCAGGCTGCCGCGGCCATTGAACATGGCTAGGCTCTTAGCTCCCAATTTTCTCTCTCTCTGTGCAGTAGTTGCTTTGATCTCTACAAGCAGCAATATAATCCCTTTTCGCTTTTAACAGAAGTTCAGATCCCCTCGTTTAAAGCAAGTGGCTAAATTGTCTAAAATCAATGGCTATAATCCCTTGAACTGCAGGGCCAGACTCACTCCTCAAGGTTTCCTCTGCCCTAGAGTTCTTAAATTATTGCCTCTCTTTTGTGATTCTTTACCAGCTTCTCTTATCGGAACTTTCGCATCGTGCCAGTAATCCACCACCTTTCATAAAGCCAGAAGTGAAAATGCTGGGGTCTTCAGCATTTAAACGAGAGCAGCCACAGACACCTGAGCCCCAGCACTTCAGGATCTTCCTGGCTGTATTTGGAT
>NW_011888921.1:1554241-1562081 GCF_000151845.1 Pteropus vampyrus
AGGTGCTTAATATCTAATAATAATTCTCTCTCAGGAACCTAGGTTCTAACAGCTGTCTGGATGTAATTTACAAGTTACATCCTATGATTCAAGCAGATAAGGTTGAATTAATGGCAGAAGCCTAACCATGAAAATCTTCACTTCTTTAAAATGACTTTTTCTTCTCTTTCTCCTTGATTCAAACTGGCTTTGGGCTCACTCGCTTCTTTTCTTTCTTTATCCTTCTGCATGCTGCATGACCACACCCTTAATCATTAAGCCCTTAGGTCAGCATCAGTCTTAGGAACAAAGCCTTAGATCTGTTGACCACAGAAAGAATAGTCAAACTAAAGATAACATCTTGCAATTCCACACACTGGAAGGCGGAACAACCCTACCAGCATTCCCGTGAAACCAGATAGAACCACTCCGTGACTGACATAGGGTCATGCTGGCAGTGATCAACTGCCTCTCACCTTAGCGCAGGCCAATTGGCAGAGTCTATGAACCTGACTTCCATATCTGCTAATGAGGTCTTTATGCACTAGCTCACCTGTATCACCGGGCTTGGCACCATTTCCTTAAATGATCCCTTACCTTCTTTGCTGCAAACTTCTGTCCATGACTTTTGGCCTTGACACGAGCAGGCAAAACAAACCCTTTGAGTTCAGTAACACAAGCATTCAGTTCGTTGCCAGGTGTTCTGATTTAAGCAACATTTATAAAACCACAACACATATTTGTCCTAATACAATTTCCAGCATTGGAACTGGTTTCTTTCATGATTTCACTTTCCTCAGGGAGGGGAAAGAATGGACCTCGACATGTTTTGGACATACCCCCAGGCAAATGTCAGGGTGGGAACAAGTAGTTATTAGTATAATCGATTAGCTAACGGCCAGTTTTTGAAGGCATAATTTAAATATGGGCTCTAGAAACAACTTCATTTTGAAGGGGCCATCCAAAATGTATTGTTTTTAAAAATCTTTATCCGGGTGAGCAACCTGTACTGTGATAGGACAAGTACTGGTCTTGAAGATGTGTCCCTTGAACACTATGAGTTTTAGTGTCTCATCCCCCAAAATGGGACCGCCTCACAGTTTTGAAGAGAACCAAGTAAGGCTGCTCGTGAAAGCATCCTTTGAATGGCAGCAAGCCGAGCCGCTCCGCGAGCTCCGGTCCCCTCCAGTGCGCAGCGCTCCGCAGAGCCCACTCTGCCTGCCTTCCCCTGCAGCTCCAGGCTGCCGCGGCCATTGAACATGGCTAGGCTCTTAGCTCCCAATTTTCTCTCTCTCTGTGCAGTAGTTGCTTTGATCTCTACAAGCAGCAATATAATCCCTTTTCGCTTTTAACAGAAGTTCAGATCCCCTCGTTTAAAGCAAGTGGCTAAATTGTCTAAAATCAATGGCTATAATCCCTTGAACTGCAGGGCCAGACTCACTCCTCAAGGTTTCCTCTGCCCTAGAGTTCTTAAATTATTGCCTCTCTTTTGTGATTCTTTACCAGCTTCTCTTATCGGAACTTTCGCATCGTGCCAGTAATCCACCACCTTTCATAAAGCCAGAAGTGAAAATGCTGGGGTCTTCAGCATTTAAACGAGAGCAGCCACAGACACCTGAGCCCCAGCACTTCAGGATCTTCCTGGCTGTATTTGGATGCAGTTGAGAGAGTCATTTCCAAAACAGGATGTCACTCCAGCCTTGCCTTTTAGGAAGAGTTATCTGTCTTTCATAGATTCGAGGCAACACCTCGGTCAAGCCACAGTGCTTTAAAGAATAACATTTTAAAACAGTATTGTGGTTTTTTTTTTTTTTCTTTTGAATACATTAATTTATCTGGATAGTCCAGTTGACCTCAACCTAACCACACTAGAAAAGATCTGCATTTCAAAATTGCCGCTATTGACTGAAACAAAATGTATACGATGAAAGAGATGGGCCAAAACCAGAAATACAACTCTAACAATTACCATTTAGATATGATAATGATGGAATTACTATTAAATTACCTTTGAACAAATTATAATGTCCTTGAATTTGAAGAGCAATATTAAGAGCTTCAAATATTATAGAAAAATGGAAGACTCTGTCATTTATATATCCAAATGGTCTTCAGGGGGAATAGATTATATTTTCTTTATGTCTCACAGGTTAAATCCCTTATTCTGTGTCATTATCACCTACTGCCGTGCAGAAATCTCATCTCTTCCTGGGATTCCTGTAGTGTAATCTTACCTGACCTTCCCCACTCTCACCCTGTTTAGTGCTATCCATTTCCACATTTTCTGGAACACCCTAGAGTCTAAATATTATCACATGACAACTTTTTCAGTGGTCACTTATTGCTCAGCAGTGTTTTTTAGTGATGGTGTGTATAACTCCAAATTCCCAATGGCTTAACAATGAAAGTTCATTTCTTGCTCATGTGGCAGTTGAATTGGATATCCACTGGGTGGCCTTCCATTTAGTGACTTGAGGATTCAGGTATATTCAAACAAGTGGTTCCTTGACTCCCTGGGGTCTTTCGGTCTTCTGTGTATCTGTGTATGGTGAGGAAGGAGAGAGGAGGAGAAAGATTCTATAGGAAGTTTTGGGAAGAAAAGTGGCATACATCACTTTTTGCATTCCATTGACGGGACCCTGATGCAGTGCCTTTCTAACTGCAGAGGGTGCTGGGAAATGTCTTCTAGCTCTGTGCCCACAAAGGACAAGAAACTATTTGTGGAATTTCTAGTCAGAGGAGCATTTATAAAATATATACACAGTCAGATCTCACACCTAGAAGTTCCAACTCTGTGGATTTAGGCTGGAACTGAAACTGAGCTGAATTTTAGAAGTTCCATAGGTGATTCTCTAACAAACATCAATTTGAAATTCACAGATAAAAGACATAATCCTGTCTGGCACTCAAGACTCTCTCTGCTTCTCTGCTTTTCTCTTCCACGCTCAGTGGGTTCTAATCATCCAGTCATATTGAACTACTTACTGCTCCCCTAATGAGCCAACTCTATCTACTTTTGTTTATGTCCTCTGTTTGTAATTCTCCTTTTACCATGACCCCCAAGGTCAACTCTTTTTTATTACATCTTTCTTCACCTTCCAAAGTAGAACCAATTGACCCTCCACTGTGTTCCTGCATGACCTACCTTTAATCTATTATAGGATTTTTAACAGTCTCTTCCTCTATATGTTTACATGTCTTTATCTCCTATTAGATTATGAGCTCCTCGATATTGCCTATAATGATGATTAGAGGTGAGGGAGAAATTGTACATTAGTTATCTTTTGTCATAGTTCCTACTCAATAAAATTTGAGTGAGTAACTATTTAATGAGTAAAGTAGTGTTCTTAGAATTGTCTCATTTATGTAGAATAATGTGTTCAAAGTCTCTGATCCCCTCCATGGTAAATTGTAGGGGAATGGACTCTGCCAATCAAGTCCTTTATGTTAGGTGGGAGGCAGGATCATTAGTTACATTTGTTATGGGGAATTGTGAAATGAGGGATATAATAGTAAGGGTTCTCCAGAGAAATAGCGCCAATAGGATATATAGATACAGATATATAGATACATAGGAGATATAGATACAGATATCTACATATATATGAAGATTTATTACGAGGAATTGGTTCACGAGACAATGGATGCTAAGAAGTCCCACATCTGGCCTCCACAATCTGGAAACCCAGGAAAGCATTGATGTAATTCAGTCTGAGACTGAAGGCCTAAGAACTAAGGGAGCCAATGATACAAATCCCAATCCAAGGGCAGGAGAAGGTGAGACAAGATGTTCCAAATCAATCAGTGAGGCAGGAAAAAAGGAGGAATTTCTTCTTTCTCTGACTTTTGTTCTCTACCCAGCCACACGGAAGAGGCCAGTCTACCAATCAAGTGCTACCCTCATCTGGAAGCACCCTCACAGACTTACCCAGAAACAATGTTTAATTTGGGCATACATGGCCCAGCCACGTTGAGCATAAAACTAATCATCATCAGCGGTAAGGATAGCAAATTTCAAAAACTTAATTAAAAGGGAGCGTACAGTTGAGCCAGAAAAATGTGTAAAAACTCTTAAGCAAGAGAGACTCAAGGCAGGTACTAAAAGCCAAACCAGGACAAAGTGTGAGAGACAATTAAGATGAAGAGCAGCATATCAGAGTGGCAGCTGGAAGTCCACCAGTCTAAGTCCTGAGACAGTGGTGCTAGATCCTAACCTGACTCCTCAATTTCTTCTCCTACAGATTTGCATGGATGAGCTGCTGTGATTGATTGGGCAAGCCATTACATGATGACTGACCATGTAGTCTGAGATGCCGTTCCACATAACTTTGTGAGCAGATCGTAGCCGTTTAAGTGCAAACCTAAAGTATTCAGGGAATCCATGAGCAAGACTGGACAGAGTGAAGGAGGATGAAACAGGTTTACGGGATTTCATGTTGTTCTCTGAAAGCCAAAATTGGAAAATAAACCCTAGTCAGAAGCTCTAATACTCAAATGAACTGTGATTATAGCTGTACTCTTCTAACTTTTATATCAGAATTCCTCAGAAGCCTATTAACATATTGAAAACATCAATTATGCCTCCCATTTGAAATACGTAGCTCTTGTAATCAATTGCTTTGAGTCAGTGTTTAGAATTATTCATGAAAGAGTTGTATTTTAATGGCATTTGATGAGAACCAGCAGCAGCATCCATTAATTTGATTAGTTTTGTATGGGCTGGAAGAGAAAACTGGCACGCAGCCCTAAGTGAATCAATAGTGTGGGGTCTAAGTGTGAGCATCCAAGCCAGCCTTGCCATCCTGGGATCTAGCACAGACTGATGACCGTAGGGGAGAGCAAAATATTAGGAGAGACTTATCTCATGTTCTGTCTTTCCGCCTCCTTGGCATTTTATCATCAGTCACCTCTCACCCCAAGGCAGTGAATGTAAGCTGTTTCCCTACTCTCCGCCAACCCCAACCCAGCCCCACTCCCTGTCGTCCTTTCTAAAGGACAGAGCATACGAGACTTTTTTTGAAACTCAAGGATTTAAATATACATCATAGCCCAAGCCCCCCAAAACAGAGTAATATATCTGGACATTGAGGAAAGCAGGAGCTAGGGCCAAAAGTTAATTTCCCTGTGTGGTTCATCCGTTTGAAAGGGCCAAGGAGTGGCAGAAAATGCTTTTTATCCAAGGGACCCAAGATGGGGGGAGGTGTGAGAGCAGACTCTGCTCTCAAGCTGTCAAGGGTGTTGTCATGGTTCCAGAGGAATCTGACCAGTTTGAAGCAGGAAGCATTCCTGGGAGAGGCCCAAGGAGAAGCACAGGGAAAGCCACAGCTAGGGGATTGACCAGTTTGCATTTTGTGGGTCACTTGGCCTCCATTCAAGTTATGTGGACACCAGTATGCAGACAAGAGCCCAAGCTGTACCCTAGTCCTGCCCACCAGACAGACATACCATAGGAGAAGTAACACTTAATGCCCACCTTACCCCCCAAAAAAGCTGGTTTGTGAGAACAGACCTCACTGTTGAGGATAAAGCTCCAAGAATACCACTAGACTCTGGTAGGAGTCACTAACATCAGTGACTGAACAAAGCTGAACCCACAGATAAAAGAACATTCACGAGCCAAAAGAAAAAAAAAAAAAAACCCTAAATAATGCCAGAGACTAATGCCTTACTGCGGCAGGAGAAATTGTGCTTGCTTTTACAGCAAGCTACTTTCAGAAAAAGACAGAAGTAATGGTGGTACTATAATTAAGTGATTATTCTTGTAATCATGTGTTTAAAATGTATCTTGCTCTCTACTGTTTTGTAAGGCTCGTCCTATATCTTGAGCACCCCTCTTTGATGGGAGAAGTGGGCAGGGGTCAGATCATGCTTGGGCCTTGTTGACCATGTTGAAGACTTTACACTTTGTTCTGAAGATAATGGAAAACTCCTAAAAATTTTTAAGTAGAAAGTGGTATCACATATACAGTAATATTTTTAAAAGTACCCTGACAAAGAATGGACATCAAGATTCCATCAATACAATGAGATGATTAAATGAATTTAGCCTTAACAGCAGTAACTGTAGGTCAGTTCACCCTATAGTGTCTTTAGGTCCCCTCTCTAGCTGCTTGTGTGAAGACGACATACCAAGTGGGCCCTGCTTTAACTGGGGTTCGTATTTTGTGTGCTCACTGTAGGAAGCAGGGAAATGGTGACAAATGTGGGTTGGGCCATCCAGATTAAGGACCCCAGAAGAGGCTCTCACATCTCAGATCTTTACAAGAACTGAAAGATTGCTGAAGATTTCCATATGAAATGAATATGAATATAATGAAGTGAAATATGTACCATTTCTCAAAATGTTAACCTAAAGATAAGGAAATAAAGAGGCAGATATGTCTGGGTTTACATACACAGATAATGCAGAGAAAGTAGAAAGGTAATCATGTGTTTCAGTTCTTGCTTTGCTTCACTTTTTTTTTTTTAAATCTCAGTTCTGTAAATAGTTGTCAAAAAAAACAACAAAAACAATTAAAAGCCTCTTTATGACTTGCGGTAAACTTGGAAACATGCTGCTCAGATCCCCTACAAAGAACTTGCTGCTTAGCTGCAGGGGATGTCATCACTGGACACCACAGTGGTCAGCTCCGCAGTGTCAGCCTCAGCTGCAAAGAGCCACCTTGCTCCGGGGCACACCCTTCCTGGAGCATCACAAATATATTCTTTTCTATCTCAGTCAGAAAAGAGTATTAGAAGCCATTTGCATTCACATAAATCAGACAAAAATATTTATTTATACTCTTATCCAAAAATAACTCTTTTGCCTTTAGTCAAAATACAGTTCAAAGAAATCTGGATCATCTGGACATCCCATAGAACTTTACCTTGATTCATTTTATCAATGATATTATGTCTATAGGAGAAAATGAAGGTTTTGGTAAGAGATACGGGTCCCATAAGTAGATTCTGGGCCCAAGGAAAATTCAGGGCCTAACATATGAATAAAATTTTTAGAGGTCCAGTGGTTGAATAAATACTAAGACATCCCTTCCAAATGAGTGTATCTTGAACTTCCTAACACACACACAAAAGTGCAATGCCTAATGGGCTACATTCCACGTATAGAAATACAGCTTAGTTCATATACTAGGCAATGTGAAAAGCTTTCAGATTTAAGATTAGAGCCAGAGAGGACTCTGCAGGAGGTCCAAGATGAGGGGCAAGCAAGTCTGCCACCACTTGAGACGTAAGATCAGCAGTTGGAAGTATCAGTGGTGAGAAAAAAGGCTGAGTAGTGTTTATGCCATGCCCCACTAAGAGAATCACAACTCAGGCCCCTAGGTTTCTGGGGCAAGGTCATGCCATCTGCAGCAGAAAATTACATGCTTTTTGAAAAATGACTTTTGGTGTGGTTTTAGGCCCTGGTAGAGATGGGACACCACATTACATAACCATACATTTCAATTGCTCATTTCAGGCTTGGTTCTGTCAATTCCAGTCATAAGGTTGAATAGGCCCAGCAACAGTCATTGTATGATGGAACTAGTACATCTGGTATCAAACACAAGCAGGACCAGGGAGCACAAGTAAGCTGCATGAGCAGGTAGGCCAGACCACTCCCACACCTGGGCCCATGGTATCGGCTGTGAACTGAATGTTCGTATTCTCCCAAAATTCATATCGAAGCCTACTCTCCAATGTGATGATATTTGAAGGTGGAGCCTGTAAGAGGTAATTAGGTTTGGATGAGGTTTTGGGAGTGGAGTCCCCAGGATGAGATAGATGCCCTTATAAGAAAATAAAAAGCTCAAAGCTTGAACTTTCCACCATGTGAGGGCCTGGAAAGAAAATGGCTATGAACTCACTGAAAGCAGCCCTT
>NW_011888921.1:1562746-1565520 GCF_000151845.1 Pteropus vampyrus
CCTGGCAAAAAATTAACTAGGAATAAGCTTGAACAAGCAAGCTGGATAGGCAGTCTCTACATGAAGAAATCGGAGCTGCCCGCTGAAAACATATCAAGTTATGAAAGATATTTTGTCTGTCATAATTCAGAGGGACTTTTCAGCAAAATGAGTTAATTTGTGCTCATTAAGATGGCAAAAACAATCTGTCAACCTGACCGTCTCTACCATCTTTCTGTGAGCCTTGAGTCTGTCCAGAATCTATGGGGATACTTGCCTTCCTGACAGCTGAATGAAATACTTCAGCTAGATGCTGCTATAAATAGGAATTTCAATAAGGGCAGGGAGCTCTTTCCTCATTCTTCCTAGATGCTCAAAGACTTTCTAATGATATTGGGATGCTTTTAAAAAGATTACATTAATTAAGGAATATTGGATCAGATGTCTTCTTGCATGCAAAGTACTTGTTTATTCTAGTATCTTGAGACCAAAAAGCAAGATATAGATTAGCAAAGGAACAAAAACAGCAGATCCACAGATGCAGTCCTGTTTTTACTGCGCTATTAATAATATTACCCTTGTTGAATAGATGTGGAAATATCTGATAATCCATGACAGGTGGGAATTCATTTATTCTAGAATTCCATATCAGGGACTGATATGACAGTGGGTGTATATTCATTACTTGGTGATCATGCAAGCTATCTTCATCGGTACTTCTTAACTGTGGTCATCACAGGAAAAGTCAAACAGTGCTTCCATGGGAGCCAAATCTGACACTGAATTGTCTCCATAAGTAGCACAGGGAGACATCAGGACATGCTTTTGGAGGCTTTCTTCTCACAGTAGTGTGTTATAGAGCTTTTGTTTTATTTTGTTTTGAAAAACAAACTTCCATGCCAAAACAGGAGTCATTATACTAAGCCATGCAAAGACTGGCATAAGTACTTCATCATTCCAAGAATCTGTAAGCAACTGTACACACACACACACACACACACACACACACACACACACACACAACACATGTTGTGAAACATTTCAGCACCTATGGTAAGGTGATAATTGGATTTTCTGAGTATACAATGTTTCATTGGCAAAGTAGTAACAAATTAAATGTAATGATATTCTTTCATGTGCTGCCCCATGAAACATGTCTGGTTAATGGGGTCATTAGCCCCTTTGTGTCTCAAAAATCACATCTTATAAATCTCTCTGTTTTAAATAGCACTTTCAATAAATATATATTGACTGGATGAACAAATGAATGGGTGGATGGATGGATGGATAGATAAATTCAATGTAAGTGACGTGACGACTTTACATGATATATGGCTTTATTCCTTTCATTTTCATAACTAATCTCTTAAAATTTGCTTACCCAAATTCAGCAATACCTCCACAAAGTGTTTTCACTTCTGTTGTTCATCCCAGGGGCCACTCAGCTCCATCTGCATTTGAGAGAATTCACAAGACTGCCTAGTCCATTATCATTATTGATTCCTTCGTTGTCACATGTGGTTGCTGTTGGAAATTGGTCCCTCTTAGTCACATGGGTTGTTTCACACTGCTGAGATGACACTCAAGAATTTATAACTCTTAAAAGGAATAGACTCAAGGAAAATGATCTACTCTTGAATATCCAATGTGAAGATCTCCTAGTTTATTCTCTTATGCAGGAGCATTCTTTATACAAAGCATAATTTAGTGGGCGGGGTCCTGGGTCTTGAGAGTCCTCTGATCTTGGTGTCACAGTGGACTGAAAGTAGGCCTGCCCCTCCAAAATTTTAATCTTGATATTGAGCCTAGATTTCCATTTCCATATGGTGTACACCTCTTTGGGGTTATTAAAAGTTGACTTCTTCAGTGAAGCCATTTTAAAATGGAGCCAGGGCAATGATTCCAGGGAAACTGTTTACTTGCTCCTTGAAACTTTGGAAGTTTTGAACTGGGCAAAATAACCTTTGGCCGGAGCCAAACCAAATATCATCTCATAAACAATTGTTTATAAGGCCAACAGGAAAAAGAGACATCCTGACCACAAGAACTGATGTTTATAGACTTTCTGAAGACAGAATTAGTAACCAGCCATGTATAGCTAAAGAATGACTCAGCTTAAGACAAATAGATTTTTTTCTTCTATTCATGTAATTATTCCCTTCATTTTTCTCATAAAAACCCCTTGCCCTCACCCTGTAATTGAGACATTATTTGGAATCTGGTTTTCTGCCTCGATCTGTGCTTTCAGATTTGCAATTCTTTTTGGTTTCAAATAAATGCTTGTGGCCTCTCATGTTAGCTTTTTATTTTTAGGTTAACAGGGACCTTGTTGTTCCTAACTGAAATCATGGAGTGCATCACTGAGTTTCTGATAATATTGAACCTCAGCAGAGATAATAGATGTCTCTCTTCCTCCCAGGAGTCTTCTTGGCCCCACCTTTACTCTCTTCTACATTTCAAGGATAACTGAGAAGGATTTTCCTTGTTAGGCTACCAAATGCCTGGTTCCTCCTTTCTTAAGGGAAGTCAGCATTACCTTTACAGAGCGAGAACTATTCAACCAACTCTTACCTAAACACAGAAGGCATGCCACAAGGTAAACTGATGGCTCTACCCAACAAAGAAAATGCAGAAGCTAGTTCTCATGCCACAATAATTTTGAGTCTCATTCAATATTGTACTGCAATTACAACAGTTAACATGCATTGAGTACTTTATTGTGCTCCAGGCCCTTTGTTAAACACCACACACATGAGGTCATTTGATTCCTACATAGTGTCTATGATAGACACAAT
>NW_011888921.1:1566745-1572699 GCF_000151845.1 Pteropus vampyrus
ATTTTAATGATACTTCCCATTTTTGCATGAACCCAGAATCTAGAACCTAACAAATCTTGTGTCTTGTACTCTTAGAGAAGGCACTTAAGACTTAATCCCTAGAGGACCACCAGATCAGAGGATCCTGGTTTCCTGATGGTCACATGAAAGGTAACCACATCTTGTCTCTTAGATATTGTTTAATGTGCCTCAGGTGAATACTTTATGCAAGTGGCAGCAAGTCACCTAAGAGAAGAAAGAGATGGGTCATCAAGAATGTGAAAGACAAATAGTATGTACCATTTTACTTCTACTTAGAAAATATTTAATAAATGTCTAAGTGCATGGCAGAATTTGTTCTAAGACCTGTTTTCAGTTTAACATATTACCCTTATTGTGTAACTTTCATCACCTCAAACTGTTAGAGACTACATTTGTCTATAAAAGTGCCTAAGAGAGGTGCTCTGTCCAATTGGCTTAAGTCTATTTGCACTTGGTTGGTGTTACAACTTATCTACTTACACAAGCTAGAAGTCTCAGCATCAGCTTAGACATTACTCAATTTTTAAAAATAAATTGAAATTGGCAGCAAATCTAAGCCTCTCTCATATACTTCAGATGCCCTTTTTCTAGATACCCTACTGCTATCCACCCAGACAAGCTTTTTATTATCTATCACACAGATTATTACCACAGCCCCCGACTGTCTGTCAACCTCATTTTTCCTTTCACATTTCTGCCCTAATATTTCACCAAGGTAATCATATCACCCACTGTTCAGAAACCTTCAATGACTCTCCTCTCCCTTTTCCTTTTAACAGAATGAAGCAAAATTTCTTCATTTAAAAATTCAAGGACTGTCACAATCTAACACCAGTTTACTTTTGGTGTCCTAGGGTTTCACTGAAGTGCAAACTGATCATCTCCTCCCTGATCTTCACCGTGGCCACACACACATGCCAATCATTGCCAAGGTGATTGCTATTGCTCCTGGGGTTTCCTCTCCCTAGAACACACACATTACCTTTTCTATCCTTCAAAGCTTAATGTAAATGTCACCTCTCCCACTAATCTTTCCTGATCCCCTCAATCAGAAGTAATCATTCCTGCTTTTGTTACTATGTTATTACATTTATCAGAGTTTGATGAGTATCGTAATTAGTTGTTTTATCCTGTTCCTGCTACTAAGTTGTGAGTGTTTTGAAGACATGGGTCACATCTTCTCCATTTTTTGTTTCTTATAGCACAATGATAGTATATACTTAGGTGATATTTTTGAATTGAACACTATACATTCATACTCAGGTTAACGTAATGGTTTCTTAAATGTCTACTCTAAGAGCTTTGGCATTCAAATTTAAGTGATTGTAAGTGGTATTAAGTGATGGTAGTGGTAAAGCAGGAGCAAGAAGGAGTTATATTCACAGACTCTATTCCCCAAACCCCAAGGTCCTGACAGGATATAGGACATGTTCTTTTAAACTCACAGTTCAGGTAATTCTGAAGCAGATGATCCCAGGATCATCTTCATATATAAGTAAATAGTAGGGCATAAACAAGGAATATTAGTGTGAGTCCAGAGAGAAGGACTCACTTGTACTGGGAAAGAAAGCCTGGAGAGCTAGTGGTCAGAAGGGTAATTGGCTTATATATAAAAATTGGTTGCTTACCTACATAATATTAATAAACAATTGGAATTTGAAATAAAAACATACTACCATTTAAAATAGCACAAAAAATAAATATTTAGGGATAACTCTAACAAAATATATAAAGATTAATACATGGAAAACTAAAAATCTCTGATAAAAAAATCAAAGAGAATATAAACAAATGGGGAGATATTCTATGTTTAGGGATTGAAAGATTCAATATTGTTAGGAAGTCGATTCTTTCCAACTTAATCTACAAATTCAGCTGAATTGTAATAAAAATCCCAACAATTTATTATGTGGATATTGACAAACTCATTCTAAAGTTTATGTGGAAAGGCAAAAGACCCAGAATAGGCAACACAATACTGAAGAGGAGGAATAACACTGGAAAACATCAAGTTTTTGAACATCAAAGCTTACAATGAAGCTACAGTATTGGGAAAAGATAGACACATTGCTCAATATAAAAGAATAAGAGGCCAGAAATAGACCCACAGAAATAGCCAAATAGTCTTTGACAAAGGAGTCAAGGCAATTCAGAGGAGAGAGTCTTTCAACAAATGGTGCTGGAAAAGTTGACATTCATATGCAAAAAAAAAAAAATAGACACCAGTTGCATATCTTTCAAAAAAATCAACTCAAAATGGATCATAGACTTATATATATTTAAAAAAACTATAAAACTTTTTGAAGATGACAGAGAAATCTGGGTGACTTTGGATTTGGCAATGAGTTTAAAGATACAACACCAAAAATATTCATGAAAGGAAAAGGTGGTAAGTGGGACTTTATTAAAATTAAAAACTTCTGCACTAGAAGAGACACTGGTAAGAGAATGGAAAGAAAAACCACACACAGGAAGAAAATATTTTCAAAACACCAGTCTAATAAAGATCTGGTATCAAAATATACAAAGAACTCTTAAGAGTCAATGATAAGAAAATAAACCCAATTAAAAAATGTCTAAACAGACACCTCACCAAAGGAGATTTACACATGGCAAATAGCATATGAAAAGATGCTCAAAATCATTTGTCACTAGAGAACTACAAATTAAAACAACCATAAGATAACACTACATATCCATTAGAATGGTTAAAATTCCAAACAATCTTACAACACCAAATGCTGAGGATGAGGAGCAACAGGAGCTCTCATTCATTGCTGGTGTTAATGCATAATGGTATAGCCACTTGGGAAGAGAGTTTGGCAGTTTTTTACAGAGCTAAATAGTCTTATTATATGTTCCAAAAAATCATGTTTCTGGATACCGATTTAAACACTTAGCTCCACACAAAGACATGCACATTAATTTTTATAGCACTTTTTTTTTGCATTTTATTTTATTATTAGTTTCAAGTATATAGTACATTGGTTAGACATTTATACAGTTTATGAAAAGATCCCCCTGATTACTCTATCTTCCCTCTGGCTCTACACATAGGCATTACATTACTGCTGACTGCATTCCAACTATTCCGTGCCCCCATCCCCGTGACCATCTATCAACTACTAATTTGTACTTCTTTAACTCTTCACTTTTGTTCATAATTCCAACAACTGAAAGCAACCAAGGCATCATCAATAGGTAAATAGATAAATAAACTGTGGTGCATCCATACAATAGCATATTATTCAGCACTAAAAAAAAAAAAGAGCTATCATACCACAAAAAAGATATGGAAGAATCTTAAATGCATACTGATAAGTAAAATAAGCTGGTCTGAAAAGGCTATATATACTGTATGATTCAAATTATTTTGACTTCTTGGCATCTGGTAAAGGTAAAACTATAGAGACAGGAAATGATTAGTGGTTGCCAGGGGTTCGGATTGGGGGTGGGGAGAGTGAAGAGAAAAGGCACAGGGGATTTTAAGGGCAGTGCAACTATTCTGTATGATACTGTAATGATGGATACATGGCATCTTATGCGCTAGTAAAAAACCATAGAGCTTTTATAGCACAAAGAGTGAACTTTAATGTATGCAAAATTTTTTAAAACATCATTTAGAAGTTTGGGAGATCCCAGAAAAGAATGTAGACTGTGACAAGAGAATCCAATTAGATTAAAAATATGTGAAACAACCTTGCTGAAGGGGATAGTGGCAAAAGGTGCTGACCTAAGTAACTTTAGTAATAAGTGGAGTCTGTAAGAGTAAAAGCAAACGAAATTGCATATAAAAACTGTATCCCACAGGGTTACAGGTTAACAATTGTGATACTGCTGTATATGTACACGGGAACTGAATAATTAAGTAAATGAATGAGGGATGGTAGGAGCCAGAATTCTCACTTTTGGAGTTTGAATTTACAGAGGAGCAAGGGAGGAGGCTAGAATGATCCATTTAGTAATGGATTTGAGTTGGAGAAAGTGGTATGAACTCAGTTTAATTTAACAGTTACCAATAGTAACACGTAGAAATATTTATAGATACATGTATACATAAAGGTTGGTATACATATATATGTTTCTTTGCTCTGTTGACTGAGAGAGTCTAAAATAAATGACACCTCAGGTACAATGAGCACACTTAGCACTTAGACCAGGATTTGTAAATATCATTCTCCTATAAAAGGAACAAAGGCTCCTTAGAGAAATGGCTGTTTCTAGAACTGTGGCGGGAAATATACAAGATGAGCCTGGAGCATGTAGTAGTGCCAGAAAATAAGAAAGTACTCAAAAAACAAACAAAACCCACATTGATGGGTTATGTCAAAGGGACACAGAAGGCAACTGTAAAAGCTCCCAAAGGCTAAAGCTAGAAAATTTTGAGCAACAAAAATAAATAAAATATTGAATTATAGCCCAAAGCATAAAATCCGTAAGTCCATGCTGATAGAACTAAATGATTAAATAACTTAATAAATGGGGGGGGAGAGGGAAAAAACAAAACACTCATGCAGAGAAATTCTTAATAATTTATGTAGATACTCCACCCTAAGGAAGGGAGCGTAACTCCTCACTCTTTCGATGTGGGCTGTGCATAGTGACTCCTTTCCAAAGAGTATAGTATGGAAAGGAAGAAAAAAAGAGTTACTTTACAGTGGAAAAACTCAACAAACCTTCCTTGGCCAGATAATCAAGATCAAAATAACAATCATAACGCATGTGATAAAATAAAACTTTGATATGATGTGATGAAAATGGCACTTCTCTGCAGTCTTCCTTTCCAGAACTTATAAACCTCATCTAACTATGAGAAAAACAACAGACAAATTACAACACAGGGACATTCTATCTCCTGAGTCCTCCTCAAAACCATCAAGGCCACAGATAACAAAGAAAATCCTGAGAAAATGTCGAGATGAGCCCAGATGAGCCTAAGGAGACATGATAACTGAGTGCAATGTGGTACCCTGGATGGGATCCCGGAAAAGAAAAAGGGCGTTAAGTAAAAACTAAGGAAAATTGAATAAACTATGGACTTTAGTTAATAATAATTTATTAATATTGGTTTATTAATTGTAATAAATGGACCATACTAATGTAACATGTTAATAATAAACTGTCTACAGGAAGGTATATGGGAACTCTGTACTTTCTGCTCAATATTTCTATAAATCTAAAAATGTTTTACAAAATAAAGTCATTAAGAAAAAAGTGATATATATATATGCATATATACACATATATACATACAATGGAATATTACTCAGCCATAAAAAAGAAGGAAATCCTATGATTTGTGACAACATGGATGAAGCTTGAGGACATTATGTTCAGTGAAGTAAATTGGACAGAGAAAGACAAATACTGTATGATATCACTTGTATGTAGAAACTAACAAAACAAACTCATAAAAACAGATTAGATTGGTGGTTGCGGGGGGGCAGGAGGAATGAGGGAGAATGAATGAGAATGGTCAAAGGGTAAAAACTTCTAGTTTTAAGATCAGTAAGTTCTTAGAATGTAATGTACAGCATGGTGACTATAGTTTAAAAACTGTATTGTATATTTGAAAGTTGCTAAAAGAGTAGATTTTAAAAGTTCTCACCGCCAAAAGAAAAAATTGTAACTCTGTAAGCAATGAATGTTAACTAATCTTATTTTAGTAATCATTTTGCAATATACACATAAAATCACTACACTGTACACCTTAAATTTACACATTATACATCAATTGGATCTCAATAAAGCTTAAAAATTTTTTAATAAAGAATTTAAATAAATAGAAATGAAAGCTTCCAGCAGTTGAACTATATTAGAATCATGTTTCCATGGACACAGTTCACTAAAACCAAACATTTTGTCCACTAGTAATTTAGCTCAAATAAAAGATAAACATTTATTTGATAAAATATATTGCTCACATTATTATA
>NW_011888921.1:1572749-1581654 GCF_000151845.1 Pteropus vampyrus
GGGAGAGGGAAAAAACAAAACACTCATGCAGAGAAATTCTTAATAATTTATGTAGATACTCCACCCTAAGGAAGGGAGCGTAACTCCTCACTCTTTCGATGTGGGCTGTGCATAGTGACTCCTTTCCAAAGAGTATAGTATGGAAAGGAAGAAAAAAAGAGTTACTTTACAGTGGAAAAACTCAACAAACCTTCCTTGGCCAGATAATCAAGATCAAAATAACAATCATAACGCATGTGATAAAATAAAACTTTGATATGATGTGATGAAAATGGCACTTCTCCTCTGCAGTCTTCCTTTCCAGAACTTATAAACCTCATCTAACTATGAGAAAAACAACAGACAAATTCCAACACAGGGACATTCTATCTCCTGAGTCCTCCTCAAAACCATCAAGGCCACAGATAACAAAGAAAATCCTGAGAAAATGTCGAGATGAGCCCAGATGAGCCTAAGGAGACATGATAACTGAGTGCAATGTGGTACCCTGGATGGGATCCCGGAAAAGAAAAAGGGCGTTAAGTAAAAACTAAGGAAAATTGAATAAACTATGGACTTTAGTTAATAATAATTTATTAATATTGGTTTATTAATTGTAATAAATGGACCATACTAATGTAACATGTTAATAATAAACTGTCTACAGGAAGGTATATGGGAACTCTGTACTTTCTGCTCAATATTTCTATAAATCTAAAAATGTTTTACAAAATAAAGTCATTAAGAAAAAAGTGATATATATATATGCATATATACACATATATACATACAATGGAATATTACTCAGCCATAAAAAAGAAGGAAATCCTATGATTTGTGACAACATGGATGAAGCTTGAGGACATTATGTTCAGTGAAGTAAATTGGACAGAGAAAGACAAATACTGTATGATATCACTTGTATGTAGAAACTAACAAAACAAACTCATAAAAACAGATTAGATTGGTGGTTGCGGGGGGGCAGGAGGAATGAGGGAGAATGAATGAGAATGGTCAAAGGGTAAAAACTTCTAGTTTTAAGATCAGTAAGTTCTTAGAATGTAATGTACAGCATGGTGACTATAGTTTAAAAACTGTATTGTATATTTGAAAGTTGCTAAAAGAGTAGATTTTAAAAGTTCTCACCGCCAAAAGAAAAAATTGTAACTCTGTAAGCAATGAATGTTAACTAATCTTATTTTAGTAATCATTTTGCAATATACACATAAAATCACTACACTGTACACCTTAAATTTACACATTATACATCAATTGGATCTCAATAAAGCTTCAAAATTTTTTAATAAAGAATTTAAATAAATAGAAATGAAAGCTTCCGACAGTTGAACTATATTAGAATCATGTTTCCATGGACACAGTTCACTAAAACCAAACATTTTGTCCACTAGTAATTTAGCTCAAATAAAAGATAAACATTTATTTGATAAAATATATTGCTCACATTATTATATCTTGTAATTGTGTCATTTTCTATGCAAGAGCTCAAAGGGCTTTACAAATAAAAAATACTTCCAATCTATAAGGATATATTTAAACATTATATTTCATCAATAGGTAAACTAATACTAAAAGATAAGTACTAAGTAAATATGCTCAGCTCACTCCATGTGCAATACAAATTAGAGCTCACTCTAATGACAATCACCATAATAAACACCCAGGAATGGTAAGTGGTTCTGACTATTTTCATTTCCTGATGCTTGTAGATGTTAAAAAATAAAAAATGGATCAAAATAGGACTACGAACAATTGTGGTCCAAAAAAGATTGGCTTATATTTCTTAAAATGCTTCCAATGAGAAAATACACATGTACATTAAAGACTGTAATATAATTGTTCTGTTTATCAGATAATAATAGGATTTCTAAAATATATTAATTTATAGTGTATTACAGACAAGTGAGTCACAAACGTAATGTTACATGATGAATGCCTTAGCTCAGTTTTATTCCTTCTCAGTTTAGTGCTCTGACTGTATGTATAATAATACTAGCATCTGGAACTTACTGAATATTTGCTGTGTTCTACCTAGGGGCTATTAAAATTTTCCCAAGAGCTATGAGGTAGATATTGTTATCATCTTCATTTTACAGGTGAGAAAATTAAAGCATGGAGAGATCACAAGTGTCATAGCTCGCAAGGGTAGACCTGAGATCTGAACCCTGGTGCTCTATGTGTATAATCCCATATTCTATGGCCTCTACTCTATGTGGGTGGATAAATCATTTGGAAAGAACAAGTGAGGTTCTAAAATCTAGGCTTTCGCGCATGTGAGAAGCCAATCTCAGCCGTGCGCCAGCACAGTTCCTGAAGGAGTGGCCCCAGCCTGTGGGATCACATTAAGGAGGAGAGGCACCACACAGCCCCTGCTGCCTGTGTCTGTCTCTAGGGGAAAAACCACTTGAATTTGCTCTCAGTGGCCGCACAAATAATTCATGACCATGACCTAGTGCTGCAGCTGGTGTGGGCTATTTCTCTCTACCTGCTGGCCCAGGAGACCTGTAAATTCAGTTCAAGACTTCGAATGGCAGAGAGAATAGGACACACAGCCCTCCCAGAGATGCAATCGGTAAGGACTATCTGCTGAGAGTTGCATAAATATTGTTCCTCATGGGTGCCTGACCTTGCCGATGAGCCAGCATTCAATTCCCTTCACTGAGAGCGCACCGGGCGTTACCATTTCCTGAATGCCCTGCCTCTGGTTACTGTCACAGTCGTACTCCCCTTCCACCATCCACTTAGAAATGCTGCTTCTCAATTACCACATTGTTTACTTAAGAAGCTTCATTAAACCCTGAGACAGGCTTGGACTTTACAGAAAGAAAGAGAATTTCAATAGCTTTTATTTAGAAAGAGTAAGCTGATTTTCTATTTTAAAAATAAACAAAGAAAATCCCTGTATTTTATTCATCTAGTAAAACCACCTATCTTGTCTCCATTGCTAACAGGACTTTCATTTTTATTTTAGCGGTGAAAAGCATAGGCTCTATAGCATGTTTTTTTTGTTTGTTTGTTTGCTTGTTTGTTTAGTTATGTGATATTGGACAAGTTACTTAAAGTAGATTATGCAAACAAATTTCTAACTCTATGTGTACTATTCAGGACAGTTCATTCTGTTCCTCATTTTGATACATATCCTTTGTATTGATGATGCCAAACTCTACATTTCCAAGACTTCTCTTGAACTTTAGACTTAAAGATGCAAATATCTGCTAAACTTGGACCCTGTAAGCATTTTATATTTAATATGTCTAACATTTTCCCACAGATCTTCCCTATTATATTGATAACTTATTTTTAAAATATTTCTTTACAAACAGTGTGAAATATTTTAAAGTTTTAAAAATTTGTACAAATCAATTGTAATCTACGTCCTAGGGGGATGAGTTAAAGTACCCCATTGGAAATCAAGCTTCAAGGATGGTTATTAAACATTTGAATTATCCTTATCAAAAGCTAAGACCATAGAGTACGTAATTAGCCTGAGAGAACTTTTTAAAGTCTTTTAATTATTAAATAAATGAGAATATTTAAGAAAGATGACTGGCTAGAAATGTTCTACGGTCTTCATTCCCCTTACGCAAACATGGAATAAGAATCCAGCAAGAGCCCAAGGCTAATGTGACAATGGTTCTGCATCTCCCCCCGCCCCCAATACCCCACCCTGCCGCCGCCCCACTCATCACAGGACCTAGGCAGCTAACCAGACTTTCTGAGACTTTCTCTCAGAAAGTCCCCTGAGCCTTTTCTGCAAAGTGCCCATCAGGGGCCTGGTGTAGAGTTCGGCCCTGTTTTGGTTCTTTTTCTCTGGAGAACCCTGACTAACACCACTACTTTATTTGGCTTGATCCTCACCACAACCTTGGAGCAAATGTAGAACAAACAGTTTTATGTGAAGTCACATATCTTCATTGTGGCTAAATCCGACTGGAACCCAACCAAGTCTTTTGATTCTACGAGTCTTGTTTCAGTGCCTTCTTGCTTTCAGGATAATATACCACCTAGTAGCAAGATTCTTAGATGGCCCTTTTAGTGGTCTAAACCTTTTCAGATGTGCTTCTGCCTAGGAGATTTCCCTGCGATCAGACTCTGAAGAGCTCCCAAGTCAGCCCTCTGTCTCTGCCTCTGTTCTGCTTCCATTTATCTTTTTGCTCCAAAATAACAGACAGACGGACAACTACACAACAAACTGCTTCCTAGTTATTCTGCCCAGATCTATCAATTAAAAATATAAATATATGTAATTTTGTAATATATGGAAATACAAAATATATTTCAAGAGTCACTGCAGAAACAGCTGAGAAATAGAAGTAATATATGTGTGACTGAATAATTCAAATTTAATATTGAAAATATTAAATGTATACCAGATTTTAAAACTAAATCTGTTGAACTCTCAATTACCTGTGACACCAATAAAAATCTCACCTCTTATATGAAGGCTTATGTGATGGCTAACTTTATGTGTCAACCTGACTGGGCTATGTGATGTCCAGATAGCTGGTAAAACATAATTTCTGGGCGTGAGCGTGTTTCTGGAAGAGATTAATGTTTGAATTGGTAGATTCAGTAAAGAAGATTACCTTCGACATTGTGGTTGGGCATTACAGATCCCTTGGGGACATGAGTAGAACAAAAAGCCAGAGAAAGAGTAAGTGTGCTTTCTGTTTGCACTTGGACGTCCATGCTCTCCTGTCCTCAGACATCGTTGCTCCTGGTTCTCAGACTTTTGGACTCAGAACAGGACTTACACCACCGGTTTTTCTTTTTTTTTTTTCAGTTTGCAAACAGAAAATGTGGGACTTCTCAGCTTCCATAATCATGTGAGCCTATATATATATCCAGCCTATTGGTTCCATTTCTTTGAGGAACCCTGAGTAATACATCATCTCAAACTGCACCACGGAAGGAGTAATTTCTTCTGCCTGAGTGGAAAAGACTGCATTAATCATACATTATTGTAATTATTTCTTTACATGGCCTTCTATCCTCCAGACTGAGGGTTTATTATTTTCATTTTTGTATTTTTGAAGGTAGGGACAATGTCATCCTTATAGCTTATAGCACAGTACTTACCATATTCTAGTTACTCTTTAAAGTCCCATGTACATTTCCCAAACCTTCCACCTTCCACCACCATCACCAAACCACATTCTTTTCCTTTTCAAGAGGCATTTAGAGAAAATGAGATATTCATAGCCTCAACATTTTCTGATATCAGTGTGACATCGATTTAACCAAAAATAAGTAGACATTGGTCACTTTTTCTAGTTGCCTTGATGACATTGAGGTGAAGGAGGCACAGTTCCTTAGACTTTGCCCTGGAGAGCTGACAGGAGAAATTTGCTTACCAAGGCACAACCACTCAAGCTTATGCTAAAAACTTCAGATAATGTCGTTCAGGAAGAGAAGTTTTCTGATGAATTTCTGCTGCCCAATTCATGCAGAGAAATAAAGAACAACAGCTAGTGTAATTAGCAAGCAGATCTTCCAGCAACAGGATTTACACCTGGACATAAACATGTTGACGGAGGTTGGAATGAACATTTGCTAAGGCAAACGCTTTTCAAAAAATTGTAAAGCTAATGATCTTGCACTGACAGCATAACCTTGAGCTTATTGCCAAACAGACTGCCAAGTGTAAATACTTAATGGAAGAAAACAAGCAACGATAATGGTCTTTCTTGTGACCCCCAGATCAGTGACTCTCTGAGTGCTTCTGAGGTCAGCAAAAACACTTTCCTACTTACTGGTAATTTTTTATGCAGTTTTATGAATTTTATGATTTGACTTGATATGAATGAGAAGCACTTCATCAGTGCAAGATGCGGTAATTGCTTCTCTTCCTTCGATTTCTTATCCCCAGAAGTGGAAATAATCAGTCCTGAACTGCAATACGGGCCAGTTATTATTTTAAAACATTTGCGAGGGCCATAGGTAAAATCATTAAGGCTAATTCTGAGAATTAGGAGCATTCGTGGAATTTGTCTCACATAAGGGCTGGGAACTGGAGCCATGTGAAGGTAGATGAACACACAATATACTTCCCATCATTTGAGGTTCCAGTAACCAAACTTCTCTCTATTAAATGGAAGAATGATGTAGTGAAAAAAACACAGGATATTGAATGAAAGGACTTGAGAATGAATCCTGTTCTCTAATCTCAAAAAAGCTAAATAACCATCTGAACTTCCAGATGCCTTATCTCAAAAAAAATATGGATACTAATTTAGAGATTATAGGATTATTATGAGGTAAAAATTAAATAATATATGTGAAACTGACTTGTACAGTCTCAGGAATAAAGAGGTCAATATGTCATTGGGAAACTATGAAATAATAAAAAGCATTTATCCATGTTTTAAACAGCATCCACATTATAATATTTTTCTTTTTTTCTGTTTGCCTCTCCAACATCCAATTTCTTTCCCCCATTGGGGGTACGCCTCCTTTGCATATATGTGATGAAGTGCCCGTTTTGATTATTGTAAAAGCCAAAATGGAGAGATAGACCCTCTACTTACTTCCAAAAAACAAGTAATGGGCAAATCATAATATATATTTCATTTGTTTATCATATTTATTGTTATTGTCTGCATTTTTCCATAAGCTTCACAATACCATAAGTTTCATAAGAGAAAGCATTTTTATATTTTTTGTTCATTATATATCCCCAGCATCAAGAATACTGCTCGATACTCAAAAATATGATCAATAAGTATATACTAAATGAATTTGATACTTCTGTACAAAATATCGAGTCATAAACAAATGAAGCAAAAATTAAGAGAATTAAAATTCACTCTAGTTGGTAGACAATAGCAATCTAGATATTTGGTGGAGGTACTCAACAGAGACAATGTCAGCATAGCCATTGACACAGAAGAAGCATCTTGCCAGAATCTCCCTGCCTTTCAGCCTCCTGAGCCCTCTTGGTTCCTGCCTGCTTTCTATGACAACTTTTGCAGATTCCCCCAACGCTGGTGAGCTACTCAATATTCTTCCTATAAATTCATTTATCACTTAAAACGTGCCTGGTTTCTGTTCGTAACTATGTGATTGATACTGAATTTATGCTTGTTTGGTGCCTACAGAAGGAGAGTTGCTAAGGTCATAGTTAGTGGGGACATTATGACTGATGCATTCTGATGGGGTCTCGTATGTCTTGAGCTAACCACCTATATGCTTAATTATCAACTAAACAAGTAGGGTGACAATTAGCTAAATTAGATCCATGCTCCTCCAACTCTAATAATCATGAATTCAACAATCACATAGATATTACTACTGTGAGCAATTCAGAGCTAATTCTTGAATCAGAGCTAATTCTTGACTTCGAAATGATGACATTGGAGTAAGCAAAGATTTTGTTAGACCATAAGAAGCACTAAGGAAAAAATATTTAAACATCTCTGCTTTTTAAAATAAAATTTTAAGAAAATGAAAAGGCAGTCAACAATGAGAGAAAATATGTGCAATTTCCAACAAATGACTTGCATCCAGAATATATAAACATGTATAAAAATAATTTTATATAAATATAAAAATATATAAAGGATTCTTACAACTGAATAATAAGACAAAAAAGCCAATTTTTAAAGTGAGCAAAAGACTTGAATAGATATTTTTACAAAAGAAGACATGGGAATGGCAATAAGTACATGATAATATTCTCAACATCATTAGTCATCAGGGAAATAAAAATAAACTCATACAATGCTGGTAGGAGTATAAATTATACAACCACTTTCAAAAACATGTTATCAATTTTTATAAGGATAAACAATACTTATCATAAAACTCATCTCTTCTACTCCTAGGTATTTACATAAAATAAATAAAAGCATATGTCTGCAAAAAGGATACACATAACTGTTCACTGCAGCTCTATTCAGAATAGCCCAAACTGGAAACATAACAAAATGGTCTATTAACAGATGGATGGATAAACAAATTTTAGTGTATTTACATGATGGAATACTACTCAGCAATAAAAAAGAAGAAGCTACCGATACACAAAACAACATGGATGAATTTTCATCATTATGCTGCATGAAATAAACTCAAAAGAGTTTGTACTATAGAATTTATTCAAACTCTAAAATTGACAAAATAAGCTCAAATGATGGAAACCAGATTAGTCGTTGCCCAATGCAGGAATTAGTAGGGCAAGGGAGAACTGACTATGTGACAGAAATCTCTATGGTGATAAAAATAGTCTATATCTGATTGGTTAGGGGTTAGATCGGTTATACGCCAAACTGTAAACAATGTGAGGAGTGAATTATATGTAAATTATACTTCAACAAAGTTTATAAAAAAAAGATGATTGATAATTTGAATCCACAAAGCATTAAGCAGGATGTAGTAGATGCTACTGTAAGAATGATAGCAAGTTAAATAGAAACGGAGAAAAGAGAAATTATTTTCACCTAGAGAAGTTAGAAAAAGGCCTCATGAAAGACAGTGTTTGAGTGGAGTGTTTGGGTCTGCATGGCATTTCAGGTGAAGAAGATAGAGGAGGTAGAACAGAGAGAGTGTGTATAGGAGAGGGCGGTGAATCCAGTATAGATGGGGTATGTGTTGCCTTCATTCATTTATTCATCAGATATTTAGTTGATGACTTGCTATAGCCAGGCACTCCCTTGGTAGACAAAATTAAGTGCCTGCTTTCATGGATCTTACATTCTAATAAAGACATGTGAAAAACAAATAATACATCAGCTGTGGATATAAAGCTAGGAAAGAGAGAGAGGGAGTTCAGGGATAAGGTTGCTCTCTTGGATAAGGTAATCAGCAAAGGTCTCCCTGAGAGAGTGACATTGAGCAGAATTATGAATAAAGAGCACTGCAGAAATCTGGAGGAAGCACATTTCAGACAGAAGGAACAGTTAATGCAAAGGCC
>NW_011888921.1:1582894-1585231 GCF_000151845.1 Pteropus vampyrus
AAATGATGACATTGGAGTAAGCAAAGATTTTGTTAGACCATAAGAAGCACTAAGGAAAAAATATTTAAACATCTCTGCTTTTTAAAATAAAATTTTAAGAAAATGAAAAGGCAGTCAACAATGAGAGAAAATATGTGCAATTTCCAACAAATGACTTGCATCCAGAATATATAAACATGTATAAAAATAATTTTATATAAATATAAAAATATATAAAGGATTCTTACAACTGAATAATAAGACAAAAAAGCCAATTTTTAAAGTGAGCAAAAGACTTGAATAGATATTTTTACAAAAGAAGACATGGGAATGGCAATAAGTACATGATAATATTCTCAACATCATTAGTCATCAGGGAAATAAAAATAAACTCATACAATGCTGGTAGGAGTATAAATTATACAACCACTTTCAAAAACATGTTATCAATTTTTATAAGGATAAACAATACTTATCATAAAACTCATCTCTTCTACTCCTAGGTATTTACATAAAATAAATAAAAGCATATGTCTGCAAAAAGGATACACATAACTGTTCACTGCAGCTCTATTCAGAATAGCCCAAACTGGAAACATAACAAAATGGTCTATTAACAGATGGATGGATAAACAAATTTTAGTGTATTTACATGATGGAATACTACTCAGCAATAAAAAAGAAGAAGCTACCGATACACAAAACAACATGGATGAATTTTCATCATTATGCTGCATGAAATAAACTCAAAAGAGTTTGTACTATAGAATTTATTCAAACTCTAAAATTGACAAAATAAGCTCAAATGATGGAAACCAGATTAGTCGTTGCCCAATGCAGGAATTAGTAGGGCAAGGGAGAACTGACTATGTGACAGAAATCTCTATGGTGATAAAAATAGTCTATATCTGATTGGTTAGGGGTTAGATCGGTTATACGCCAAACTGTAAACAATGTGAGGAGTGAATTATATGTAAATTATACTTCAACAAAGTTTATAAAAAAAAGATGATTGATAATTTGAATCCACAAAGCATTAAGCAGGATGTAGTAGATGCTACTGTAAGAATGATAGCAAGTTAAATAGAAACGGAGAAAAGAGAAATTATTTTCACCTAGAGAAGTTAGAAAAAGGCCTCATGAAAGACAGTGTTTGAGTGGAGTGTTTGGGTCTGCATGGCATTTCAGGTGAAGAAGATAGAGGAGGTAGAACAGAGAGAGTGTGTATAGGAGAGGGCGGTGAATCCAGTATAGATGGGGTATGTGTTGCCTTCATTCATTTATTCATCAGATATTTAGTTGATGACTTGCTATAGCCAGGCACTCCCTTGCTAGACAAAATTAAGTGCCTGCTTTCATGGATCTTACATTCTAATAAAGACATGTGAAAAACAAATAATACATCAGCTGTGGATATAAAGCTAGGAAAGAGAGAGAGGGAGTTCAGGGATAAGGTTGCTCTCTTGGATAAGGTAATCAGCAAAGGTCTCCCTGAGAGAGTGACATTGAGCAGAATTATGAATAAAGAGCACTGCAGAAATCTGGAGGAAGCACATTTCAGACAGAAGGAACAGTTAATGCAAAGGCCTTGAAGAGGGAGCGTGATTGATATATTCAGGTACAGCGATGAGCAAGGAAGGATGTAATGGCTACAGGGTAGAATCAAGAGGGAGAAAGGCAAGAAATCTGGAAAGTGATGGGGCTCATAGGGTTAGGGTAGAACTCATAGGGCAGTGCTTCTCATTAATGTGCAAGCTGAACCACCATTAAACTTCAAATTTTGATTCAATAGGTCTGGGGGGTAGGGCCTGAAATTTTACATTTCTAACAAGCTCACACACCGATTGCTCTTTTCCTGAAAAATTGTAATGATTTGGCTTCTGAGACACCACTGTCTTGATTCTCATACCTCACTGGCCACTTAAACTCATTCTCTTTTACTGGTTCTACCTAATGTCATGACTTCTAAATTCCGGAGTACACCCAGGCTCAGTGAGAAGACATTTTCTCCTTTCTATACTCACTTGGTGATTGCAACCCATCTTATGGCATGAAGCATCATCTATATTCTCACGGCTTCTAAATTTATATCTCAACCTTGGGCCTTTTTCCTGAACTACAGACTCGTGTAATATTTCACTTTCTAGGACCAAATCCATGGAGTCATTCTGGACCCCTCTCTTAACTCTCACATGACAAATTTGTCAGCAAAAGTGCTTTCAGCTTTATTTTAAAACTATATCAAAAATTCGACCATTTCTTGTCACTTCCTCCATAGCCATTCTAGTTCAAATCACCATGATCTCTTGAATGTATCTCAATAGCTTCTTGCTTTTCCTGACTCTGCCTTTCATCTCC
>NW_011888921.1:1586406-1591351 GCF_000151845.1 Pteropus vampyrus
ATGCTTAGAGTGAGCCTAATCAGGTAATCTAGAATAAATTTTCCACCTCAAGGTTCATAGCTTAATCGCATTTGCAAAGTCCCTTTTGCCATGTACCGTAGCATAATCATGGGGATTAGGACATGGACATCTTTGGGGGGCCATTATTCTCATCACACACTGGTTGAGGTACTGTGAGCTACCTAGCCGCCTAGGGATTTTCTTGATTGCAGCAAGTCCTTTCTTTTTAATCATTATTTAGTATTCCTTTTGCATATCTAATCACTCTATTGCTAGCCATTTAGATTTAACGATGCAAGATGCAGAACTATTGGCTCATAACAAATGCCTCTCCTCTCACACTTTTCCTATCTTAAAGTTTCTATTCTGATTCATTTATTATGTCTATTCTTCAGTGTTTTTATCAGACAGGGTAATAGTGTGGCATATTCTTTGAATTTGCATATTCTCAAATATCCTTCATCCTAACCAGTGGAGAACACCATGCTCAGATATGGGATTCCTAGGCTGGAGTCCTCTTCTCTCAGTCAGTAGGGTTTTTTCCACTGTGTCTAGCTTTTATTGCTGCTACTGTGAAGACTAATACAAACTGTTTTCCCTTTGTAAAGGTTTTCATTGTTATTGGAAATGTCTAAGTTTTCCTCTTATTCTTAGAGTTCAGAAATTTTACCAAGATTTGTCTAGGTATATGTGATTTTTTTTTTTTCCAGCTGTTCCTTCCTGGGTCTCAGCAAGCTCTTCTAATGAATATATTCAAATGATTCTTTAACTCAAGTAAATTTTCTCCCTCCTCTTTTCCTTCTACCACCTCTTCCTCTTTCTTCTTCTTCTAAATTATAACTTTTTTTTCAAATATTTATCTTCTAGAATTCTCATTATGTCTGTTCGATCTGTCTTCCAAGTTTTTCATTTTTGTTTTTATGCCTTTGTATTTTTTTCCTTAAGTTTGAAATATTTCTTCTACTTAATATTTCAAGCTTCAATTTTAGGTTTCAAAGGGACAATTTTTTTTTCTTAATTCATTTATTAAATATTTTAAGTAGAAAATCAGTCCTTTGAGAGGCTATTATTGACTACCCGTAAGGGCACTTCGTTTTCCTTAGAGGAGTTATATTCTGTTGCCCACACATAGGTATATTTACCATGTGGGAACAGAAAGACTTTCTGGATCTTCTTGAGCAGCAGCATTCCCTTGGGTGCTGGTGGAGTATAGTAGTTTGTGTTTCTGTGGTCTAATTTGGGATGTTATCAACCCTCTATTGGGGTTCCAGGAAACATACTCTGCTCTGTTGCCTCTCAAGCTGTGAAGCCTACTAGTCTCCAGCTCCAGGCGTAGAGAGGGCTCAGCCTACTATGAAATTTTCCCTGGAGTGCTGCAGAAGGTGAGGATATCAGCATGTCCTTATAAGAACAATCAGCAGAATGGGATCACAGCTATTTTATTTATCTGTTTTTGAGAGTCTATGGATCTCTATGGGCCAAGGTCAACTAGGATCTGAGAGCCTCATTTTCTCTAAGATGGGAACAAAATTCTTGAGAGAAGAAAGATTGTATATATAAAATACAAAAATAAATGTAAATGCCATGTGGAAAGTATATGTAGTTGATCAATGAATATATTTCCATATCTTTCTCTTCTTACCATATTCAAATTTCAGAAACTTTTAGTGATCTTCTAGTTTGAACCAGGCAAACTTATGCTCTGTCATTTACGTTAATTTATTTGTTTCCATGAACAAGTATTCTTCTTTAGATTTAAGAAAAATGTTGCTCAGAGAAATTAACAAGCTAATATAAATTCACCCAAAGTTGTAGAACCAGAATTCAAACTTATATCTTTTGATTCCAGGTCCTGTGTGCTTTCTGCTATTCCATAAAATTGCCTTTACAATGTAATATTATGCTCTTAGGCTTTAAAAAATTTCATCCAAGAGCTGTCCATTCTAACACCAGTTATATATCTTTTGCAAATCATAAAATCTCTTACTTAATGACTCATGTACCTTTTTTTTCTCCCTGAAAATACTGGCTGTTCTAACTTCTTGCCTATCTTTAGGCTCACCGAACATAAAACAAGCAGCGCGTTAACGTATGCCCCCAACTTTAGATGATGACTTGTCTGGCTCTCCCAAGAACTCTCTTATGGTGTTCTGTTGGGCCCCAGAGTAGCCTCTAGACACAATTCTGCAGTTCTGTTAATTTCCAGCTGGGAATAAAATGTCTTCCTGTGTAGACAGGCCCAATCTCAATTGAAAGCTCTTTTAGAGCCCCTTTCTTTGACTGGAAGTGGAGCGTGGGGATAGCCCACAGGGAATGAGGACGAAAATTCAATCGTTCTCCTTGTAGGTCTATGTCATTCTTCGATTCTTGCTTCAAATAGACTAGAATGTTTGATAAGGATTCATGGTCACAAACTAGTTATGCTCCCCTTAAGTAAATTCAGCACGTATGTCTCAGCACCTCTCATTCGACTTTGGGGGAAATAACCACCCATTGTCCTCAAAAGGTTCAGTTTTAGGATTAGTTCCCTGGGAATAGACTTTGAGGTCTGCACGCAGGAGGTATATTGGGGAGTGTACTCCAGATCTACACCTGTGAGGGGTGAATGAGGTGGAACTGGGCAGAGGGAGAAGTTAAACTGTGATGAAATTGCAACAAACCTTTCACTCAATCCAGGAAGCTCTGGAGCTGGGAGGACCCTTTAGAGTTGCTCCAGATTTGAACAAGGACTTGACCCTGCAGGAAAAGGACATAGCCTTGTGGGACAGAGGAGGGGGAAGTGCTAGAAGAACAAATTACTTATCAATTCAATAAGAATGCCCATGATCTTTTTGCTGCTTTATTCTTGACTGGCTTTTTTTGATGGGAGTTCGCCATGCCATTTCACCCATTTTTTACTGCAGAAAATAAGAAATACCATTCTCGGTGAATGCTACACTCATTTTCTTAAATCTTAGTACCACAAATGGAAAAGTGCTCAAAGGGGATACCAAAGTCAGAGGAGACCATCAGTCAAAGACATGCCTCTGTATCAGCAAGAACATCATTCAATCTAACAGTAACTACCAAAAGAGTATCTTCTCCTTGACCCATCACATAGACTTTGAATTTACTACCTCTGCTTTTTCTAATTAGATCTTTGGAGACCTAAACAAATAATACAATCAATTGGAATTTGGAGTGGAAACTAGCTCCCAAAGGGCAGTATTGCATTTTCTGTCAAGATTTGCTCATGACTCCTAATATAAAAATCTTCCATCGGTTTGCAATGTCTGCTTTGGCACAGACTGCACCACAGAAATGAGCACTACTGAGACATAAGTATTTGCCTCCACGGCAAATCTAATACAGAGTCATTTTAAAAAACAGTCTTACTTGAATGATTTCTGGTAGTGATATTTTATATTTAAATTGTAAAAATGCTTTTAAACTGGGACTGACTATGTGACTTTGGCCAAATTATTTTCCTCCTTGTCTCAGTTTCTCTATCTTAAGTGGCACTGGGAGAAAGAGAGAGGAAGGAAAATTAATATCTGTTCTGTGCAATAAGCAGATTTGCTCTGAGGATGAAATGCATTAAAACAACAAACAAACAAACATAAAATTACTCAAAATTCTTATGTAGAATAATTTTCTCAAAGGTAGCATGATATGATACAGAGATTCTTAGCATAATATGATACAAGGATGCATTGAAATTACTTGTAGTACTTATTTGAAATAAGATTACTGGGTGTTGTTGCAAGAGATTCTGATTCAGTAGTTCTGAGATGGAGCCCAGTCATCGGTATTTATGACAAGTACCCAGACAATTGAGATGCAATTGGATCAGACCTACATGTGCAGAAACACTCAGAGCAGCATAATTATGGATGGCAACTATGTTTCCTTCCCCACTCTGCTGGGCACTAGCATATGACTGTGGACATTGGCACTCAGTGGCCCTGAGCCTCAATTTCAACACCTGTGCATCTGGGATTAAAAGGGTCTTACTTTAAAAGACTGTACTAACAAATGAAAAAGATGTTCTTTATAAGATGCAAAGCACCCCATAAATGATCATTAGTAGAATTTTATGAACTTACTCCTGGAGAAAGGGAATTTAGTGGGAATGGGTAGAGATGTGCCTAAAGCCATATAGCTCTGGAAGGTTTAGGTGAGCAAAAGGCAGTAAGGAAACAGGGAGAGTGAGTAGTGAAACAAAAAACTAAAGTCTGATTCTTCTCAAATCTACTTACTCTCAGCACTGTTTATTTTCATTCCAGATCATGATTACTATTACTATTTCTGTGTGGGAGTCATGGTTTTTAACAAAAATGAATCCTACCATGATAAGTGGTATAATAAACACAGAGTTTTCTCTCCGAGGCAATTTTCTACTACTATGTTCTACCCTGATTTCACAAAGTAGCAATAGCCATATACTCACCAGAATATACATATGAACTAATTATGCTCTTATGCACAAAAATGGCTCCCAGTCCTCATTAAATCAATTCCTCATTATTTCTTCCTCTAATAATCAGCAAAATTAAGTAGGTTACAATTCATACTGCTTTTGACAGATATTTAAAATAAAAAAGAAAAGCATAATTATACTAATGTGGCACCTTTTGACATATGGAATGTGTTTGGATTTCTCTTTGTTTAATCACCCCACCTAGCTTTGCAGATGATTAGCAGCAGCTTTCTTCATTACTTAGCCGGCCTTAACATTTATTTAGCATGTTCGAGGAATTGAACTTTGCAGGAAAGGGTGGTTATAGATACTCTCATAACATATTCAATAAGACTTTAAAGAGCTACTATATCTAACCTTGGGAAGTTCAGCCAAACTGCCTGTCGCTGCTTGTAAAACAGTGCAGCTTCAAATAGGAAAAACATGAATTTCCCTAACAGGAGGAGGCAAAGCTTGACTGAAACTCTTCTTGGGTTTATCCATCTC
>NW_011888921.1:1592896-1599820 GCF_000151845.1 Pteropus vampyrus
CTGCTTTCTTCCCATGGTCTTCAGGTTGATAACTTCTGCTTAGTCTTGCATTTAGACGTGCTAATCATTAGAGGAGTTCTGCTTGCTGCTTGAGTTTTATAAAAAGAGCCCCTTACCAGAAAGTGCCTTTCCTGAACAGATAAGGAAGTGTGTACAAAAATGACGATTGTTTATCGAAGATTTGCAGGAACCTCATGACTGGAGTCATATCAACTAGAGTCAACAGACAAAGAACAAAGAAGTTCCACAATTTTCCTCAGACCGCTGCTGGCGCCCAGATGTCTGTGGTCATCAAACAGCTTTTGTCCCTCCTGTCTCCCACTTCTCTTGACATAAAAGAACCCTGAATTCTGAATTTCCTTAAAATGTTTCTTTAGGATGCTAGTCTACAATCTTCTTGGTTTACTGGCTTTCTAAATAAAGTTACTTTCTTTGCCCCAACACCTTGTCACATGACATATTCCTATCGTGTGGCAAGCAGTACAAGCTTGGATTTGGTAACTAAGTATGGAGAACTTCTGCTAAAAAGAGGCTCCCTCCAGACTGTCTTACCTGATTTTATAGAAGTAACAGAACTGCAAAATACTAAAATAAACTGCCCTTGATGTTCATACATTACTGAAAGTATTCTACAAAATGTTTTTAAAATTTTTACATTTAAAAAGAAAATAAAAAATACATGTTTTCAATAATTGAAAGGAGGAAGTGAAAAATTATTACATGGTTTCTTGTTCAAGGCAGAGGAGTATAGTACCTCAGCTCATAATTTTCTCCATATTCTATTAGGATCTAGCATTTTATAAATAGGAAAATTAAAAATAAGAGATTTCTCAACGCATAAGTGATAAAACCAGGGCTCTATCTCCAGAACTATTTTTCTCATTTTGGGGACCATTTTAGAACTTCAGCCTCACTTCCAATTACATAATTTTCACCCAGACTTTGTTCCCCAAATGAATATGACTATTAAGTATTAGGTTGCTCTCCTCTGAATTTGCCATTAAATTTTTCAAATTTTGGACTAGACATCAGAGTATCAACTGACCTTTCGGTTCTGCTAGTCTATAAGTATGTTCTTATTTCTATAGCAAGGATTTTATCTTTAGTTCAATCTATGCCTAGTGTTGACATTCTGATACATCTAGAAAACTTTGGTATGGCCCTGACTCAAGTCTATTTTCACAGGGTCTGAGAAGCTTCCTATAAAAGTGTTTACCTGAAGGGAAGAAGGAAGCAGGTATGACACACTGATAACAAAGCTTTTGTCATTGAAAGAGAATAAGAAGTTTGAGTACAACATAGTGGTTGTCACTCAAATTCATCTCCAGCCTGGATAGATGTCCAGAAAGAGAAAATGATAACTAAAAACTGAAAGAGCAGTTTCACATAAAAGCTCTGAAAATGTTGTTGTATAGGCAGTGCTGATTGGGGACACCTCTAAGATATTATAACGCAAAAGAAAGAGAGGTGTTCCCCCCCACCCTTGAACTTGAGTATATCAGCAATGATGCCTAGGGGAGCAGTGGCAGTGCTTACTAAAAGATTGTAGTGCCCAGAAGGATCTTTGATACCTAATGGAGCAATAGCAGAGTCCCAAGGGGACATGACTGCTCGCAAGAACACATAAGATAGCTCTTTGGGTTTCCTAGAAATACTTGGTAGTGAACTTGAATCTACAAGTGGGTGAAAGAGCAAATTAAATTTATAACAATTTTATTTGTTATGTAATATATTTGTTATATCAATAAATATAAATAACGTATTATAACTTTATAAATAATAACCTCATGACTAGCCAGACGCTAGAGAGGACTTGTAAATGCAGATTAAATTTTACCCTGCTTTAGCTTCTGTCAATTGAGTATTGGGTCTACGGAGGGCGGAATGGGATGAGGGAAGATCTCCAAGAGGGTGACACATTCCCATGCCACATATCCTAAAGTTATTTAATAAAAATGTAATTGTAATATATGTAGCTGCCTACATCCACTAACTGTCAATGCAATTCCAGGGTTCTGTGCCCTGTTTTCTGTATCAGCTCCTCAGGGGTGACTGTATCTGACTCTTCATAAATACTTCCATGAAATGTTATTGTCAGGTTGTTTGTTTTCATTTTTAATGGATGAGCCACTTTTGTCCTAGGTTAATGAAGAACATGCTGTCCTACTGATTATTTTTTGAATTTGTGTATCTATCAAGTTAGGAAACTTTCACATTTTTGAAGGTTAGAGAAAGAGGTAGAAAGATCATGTGCTTGTTAAAGAAAATGGTTTTAGATATTTTAAAAATTAAAAATGCTTAGTTCTGGGCATTTACATGAGTACAGATGTAAAATTATAATGGGCAAGGTGAAGGTGGTTCAACATAGGTACGTTACCTAAAATCACAAGTCAAAGTAACATCTAGATTGCGTGACCCTTTTGTCTAGTTTCATGGGAAAAGCATTAGATAAGCCCAGGTCTCATCTCTTAAGAGACATAGAAAGTTGTTTTCACCTAGGGCAAAATAATGAACATTTGCAGGCAAAACTGGAGAGTGAGAAGACCATTTAAAATAGTCTGAGTTTTTCAGGTTGTGTTTCAGAGGATTCTGTGTTTGGACAGAATTAGTGGGAGTCTAAGTTTATCTAACATGGGAGATATTGGTATTTTCTTAGCCTCTGAAGATAGAAGAGCAATGAATGCAGAGGAAAAGATAATATTTGTAGGCAGACAAGATTCTGCCGACTGCCCATGTGGTACAATTATGAAACATTTAATAGATATTTTACTCTGTAATTTTATGGCACATAAATTGGTTAATATTGGCAAGTGTGTTATAATAATAGTAATTCTATTACTTAGTAACTATTGACCTTGAATCTGATACTTTGCTTTTCTGAGACTTAATTTCCCATCTGTAAAATGGGAAAAACTAGGTATTTTTTTTCCAAGTATCTTAGAATTGTGAGAATTAAAAGAGAAAATTTTTATGCAAGTTCCATATGAATGTAAAATACCTTTGATTAAAATTACATTTAACAAACACTTGATTAGTGTGTCTCCTACACAAACAAACATAAAGGCTCAGGACCTTCTGGCAAAGCAGTAGTAAGGAAGGAAAGGATGGAGGGAGAGAGGGGAGTAGAGAGGAAGCTGTGAAGGAAGTGTGGATGAAAAAGGGGCCACATACTAAACCTGAAAAGCTCAGGGGAAGCCTGAGTGGTGGGTCTTACAAACTCTGAGAATGAAAGTAACCACTTAGGATGGTTTGAACATTAAAATTCCTAACTAAAAGCAGGTCACGACAGGTAGTCACATCCTAGGCCCATAGCTTCCTCGACAAAAGTCCATCTCTATCTTAATGAACCTGTCTATTGCATTTTTACATCTAAGATAACACAGCCTTGAAATGTCAGAGTAATCCCCTTTTTTTCTGGATCACTCAGGGTACAAAGTCGCACCAGAGCAGGAGACCACAGGACCCATCATTGTTATCTTGTTGTCCTCTTACCAACTCTATGTGCTGCAAATGCTAACTATCTTGTACCCACCAATGTAAAAGAAGTACCTGTCTCTCTGTTTTACTTTTTATCCAATCCCAGAGATTGCCTTGCTTTGCTTTCTCCTGTTCCTTTAATCTGCCGCCGGTGGACTTCACGTAACCCTCCTTATGTCTCCCCCTCAGATTCTAATGTATAAAATAAGCTGCAAAATGGCCATTCTCTGGAGCATTTTTTCAATTTGTTCAGATTTTGCTTCCCAACAATTGTCATCTGTTTGGCTCAAATAAATTCATCAAAATTCTCTACAGATTTGGACGTTTCTTACCTTGACAGAAGGAAGGAAAGGAGGCAGAAAGGGGAAAAAAGGAATAAATCAGGCAATCAACTTTATGACATGTTTTCTCTTTAAAAAGAAAAAGAAAAGAACCAGATTTATGTTGAATTTAGTCAAATTAGTTCTTATGAATAGACATAACTTTATCCCCTAATGAGCTTCTATTTGAAAGACTAAATAAAATATAAGAAAATTCTAATTCACTTGTCATAAGTTTAGAATCTTTAAAACAAGCAGAGGAAAAGCTGGTTTATAGTCTAGGGTTACTCTCTGTGAATATATTACACTAAGAAAATTAAAAATAAACATAAATAAGGTAACATGTGGGAAAAGAAGTTTAAACCTCTTGAGAATAAACTTTTCAAGATGCCCTCAGGCCCCTTAGCAAAATCATTTACATATAAATAATTGACGTCTAATTATACATCATTTTGATCTGTTCAAAAGCAGGTCCCAAAGAGCTGCTAGTAAGCAATGCTTTGTTTTACTAGTTCCAATTATTGTATTAATTAAAATGTAATTGGACAATCAAGCTCAGTTTCAATTAATTAATTAATTAACTAACATAATAGAAAACCAACGGTAAAAACAGTGCAATTTTGCAATTAAGACTTTCAATATCAGGTTAACTTTCTCAGGAAATGTGAATTATTGTGGTGTTCATGAAGTTGTATTTTCTTTCATATTTTGACCCCTTAGTTCCCAAATCTTTCACATGTGTAATCCTCCAACTTCCTATTCTCTAACTCTGTCAAATCACAATATTGACATGTTTACCTTTAGTGTCCTCATCCAAGCTCAACGTAGGTTTGTTCAACCAGTTTATGCATAAATATTTGAGCTTCACCAAAATGTGTCATTTTGGCTGAATGATTTATGAAGAAGATAGAAATAAGAGTAACATGATGAGTTCCTAGTCATGCCCTGATTTTTAGACACCAGAAGAACTAATATGAGAAGCTTGATTAATTTCCATAGCATTTTGCTAGTCTATTTAACTTCCTAATTCTTTTCATACATATAAAATGAGATTGGCCTAACGGTTGCTTTCTTTAGTAGTGTTAGGAATTCCTGGAAAGGGTCTAGGGAGTAAATCAGAAAAATTTCAGTTCTCTCTTGGCTTTTAATTAAAGCTTCTGATCTATTAAAATGGAACAATGCTGTGTCTTGTCTGTGGCTTCATTACAGACAGCCACTAATTCATCTGAGCATAAATCTTGCTATGATGCTTTGCATTGGTCAAAGTGAGAAGACAGGTGAAATAGGAGAAAGGGATTCTCAGCCAGGTAGTAGGCACTCAACACAAAGTGAAAACAGTGAAGTGGAAGCTGGAGCTCAGAGTGACCTTGCATATCAGTTTCCTTGGCCACCCCCATCCCAGCCAGGGCAGCCGCAAACTCTCTTCCCATAATGCCAACTCTTTCTTGCTCCCTTCCCTTCTTCATTGCTCCCAGGAAATGGTCACCTCCTGTTGCCAAAAACCTCAATTTCAGGAGCCGCTTCAAATGTGTTTGAACATTTAAACACATAAAACCCTGACTCTCAAGTGAGTGTTGGAAAGTTTTGGGAACATTTTTGGAGTTGTAGTACACAAAGCAGTGTTGGGAGTGCACATTATGATGAGAAGACAGGAACCATGGCTTTCTTTTTCAATTTCTGCTTCCCACTCCCAGCATCCATTATGATATGCTGAGGTTCTGACAAATATTTGATGAAATAAAGAGAAATAGTCTTGAAGTCACCACATAAAGAAGCCTTGCTCTTGGGTCTGATTTGTCAGGTGTCATCGTTCTAGTTCTCTCTCTTTGCCTTCTCATAAATCCTGTTGTTTCGATAAGTAGACTCCCTGTGGAAACTAAGTTACCAGGATGTTAATTCTTACGTTCTATTGTAACCAAGATGGAAATAGATTCCTGGAAATTAAGACTGACTTGCATAAAAGTTTAAATGTATTCTGAATCAGTCTGAAATTGAGGAGGCACTTGGCTAACCTCTGGAGGTGTAGAATCTGATATTTCATTAACATTTCCTGGTAGCTTTCTAAATGGTACTCTGCATTCAGGCAACAATACAGGAGTCCCACTATGGTTAACTTAAAATGCATCATAACCAATGGTGGCTTTGCTAGAGTTAGACAAAAACATTAAGTTAGTTCCACATTGTGGTTTTCAAGACTTCAGCATCTAGTAATGATGGACTAGGCAATCTGTGCCAGCCCCAAGAAATGTCACTGAGGGCATCTAGAAAAAGATGGGCATGACATAAAAACCATCTGCTTGAAAGCTCAGAGAGATAACAAACAATCAGGAATATGAGGCCAAGCTAGTCCAAGATATTGGAACGAGAGAGAGATTCTTTCCCTACTGGCTGATTTTTTCCTAGGGACATTTCCTGGTGAGGCAGCTGCAGATTAGATAGAATTTTCACAACCTTAAGAGGGCAGGTGATCAAAGATGGACAATGATATGCCATCTGCATCTTGGATTGGGACCCCAAAAGACTATTCCTCAGGAGAAAGGGGGAACCAGAAGTGTACTAGCCTCTCTGACTGCAGCATAGTTTCAAACTATCCATGATACCCAGAAAATTTCATTCTGAAATTAGATTAAAATGATCCCGGAATGTTGATGCTCCAGGGACTTGTAAAAGCAAATAAAAGTTCTCCTGGAGGAGTGTAATATTGTTCTATGCCTCAAATTGATTCTAGAAACTTTTTTTTTTCAAATCAGAGTCACATACAGAATATAGCAAAACACACGAGGAGATAAGACGACATGATGGGGTCCAGTAGAAAAGAATAGACAACAAGAAGGAACATCCAGAGGCTCTAGATATCATATGGAAATTATCAGATACCTTGAATTTCAAAATTGCTAAAATTATTTAAAATTAATTTTATTTTAACAGAGTTATTGAGTACTTTCTAGATAAATTCAGAAGTAGAAATATCAATAGGACATAGTTCTCACTTTCAGAGAATTTACAATATAGTCATGGAAAATATTGTATGCATTTTTCTTTTCTTTTTTTTAATTTAGTATTTTTATGTATAAAACAAATAGCCATACTAGGCCCTAAGGATAAAATAGCAAAAAAAAAAAAAAAA
>NW_011888921.1:1600860-1603411 GCF_000151845.1 Pteropus vampyrus
ATTTCTACTATTCTAGAAGCTCCGTGAGAGCAGAAGGTATATCTTATTTACTGCACGTTCCCAGACACAAACTAAGCAGCAGCAAGTATTGAATGGTAAATGAGTTAATTAAATAGGCGTTGTTAAAGGAAAAATACAGATATAAAGCTATCATCATGGGAACACAGAAGAGTGAGTGAGGAAGTGATATTTGTTCTAGGCTTTGAAGGAAGGTGCTATGAATTGAATTGTATCCTCTAAAAATTCATGTGTTGAAGTCCTAATCCCTAGTACTTCGGAATGTGACATTATTTGGACACAGGGTCATTGCAGATGTAATTCGTTAAGGCAAGGTCATACAGGAGTAGAGACCCATAATTGATATGATTGATGTACTTATAAAAAGAAGAAATTTGAACACAGACATGCACACAGGGAGAGCATCATGTGAAGATGAAGGTAGAGATCAGGGCAATGCAGCAGAAGCCAAAGAATGCCAAAGACTGCCAGCAAACCATCAGATGCTAGGAGAGAGGCATGTAACAGATTCTTCCTTACAGACCTCAGAAGAAACAAACCCTTCAGACACTGATTTCATACAGGTAGCCTTCAGGACTGTGAGACAACAAATTTCTGTTGCTTAAGCTAACTGGTTTGCAGTTCTTTATTACAACAGCCCTAGCAAACTAATACAGAAGGGAAAAGTTAATCGGGTGAATACAGAGGTGCACAATACAACTCGAACAAAACCTAGAATGGGAAGACTGCTCACTGTATCCTGGGAACAGTTTCTATTCCTCAGGAGTGGGACAGAGAGATGTTGCATGGGCCAGGGGCCCGATATGCAGCAGAAGTTAAGATTATATCAGATGTTTGGAGCTCAATTGTTGGAGGACCTTGAATGTCAGGCTAAAAAGCTTGAGGGTTTTTTTAGATAATAGGGACATTTCATACATTGTTAAATTGAAGAGAATCTTATCAGCCATGATTCAATCATTTATTTAATCAACAAATACTTATTGAATTGTTATTACATTGTTCTAGGAATTGAGGATACAATAGAGGGAGAAAGATAATAAATGTATAAAACAAACAAATGTCAGATTGAGATAATTGTCGTGAAGGGGAAAAGTCAGGGTAATAAGTGGGGAAAGATAAATAAATGTCAAATAATATTATATAATTTGTTATATAATTTAAATTATATCATCTTAGTCAAATAATAATACAAAATATATCAATTGCTATGCTATCAATTGAAGAAAAATAAACCAGGATGAGGAGATAAAGAGTTCAGCAGAGTTTTCTAAGTTGGGCCCGTTAAAACAGCTCCTGGCAAGAAGGGTGGTGAGAAGGGTCATTTGCCAGCAATGAGGCAGTGACCAGAGAATACACCATCGATATTCATAAGCACATCTGTGGAGTGGGTTACAAGTAGCATGCCCCTCGTGCACTCAAAGAGATCCAGAAATTTGCCATAAAGGAGATGGAAACTCCAGACATGTGCATTGACATCAGACTCAACAAAGTTGTCTGGGCCAAAGGAATAAGGAGTGTCCTGTGGTGTATCCAGGTGTGGTTATCCAGAAAACATAATGAGGATAAAGGTACACCGAACAAGCTCTATAAGTTGGTTATGTATGCATCTGTCACCACTTTCAAAAATCTATAAACAGTTAATGTGGATGAGAACTAACTGCTGATTGTTGACTAAAGTTATAAAACTGTAAAAAAAAAAAGTTTAATAAAGAGGAAGGAGGCAGAGAGGGGTGCATTATTTGAGGTGGGTGGCCGAAAACTCTGATAAATGGCATTTGAGATCAGCACGAAGTGGGGAGCAAGCCAGGCTGTATTTGGAACCTCGTTAGCAGGCCTGGGTGGAGGAGTAGGGGCGCGAGTGGGTGGTATTTGCTTTACGATGTTTGAGGGAACAACAAGGAAGCCATTGTAGCTGCCGGGCAGTAAGCAGAGGGGAGAGTTCTAAGAGGCGGAAGGCGTAAAGTTTAGGAGAAGTGAGAGATAACAGGATATAATGATGATAAATAACTAGAGCTTGCTAACGCTTGGTTCTTTTCTCTTGGGATTGCTCATGGAAAAGTATGTCCAAGTCAAAATGATTACTATGAATTCAGTCAAGACCCAAGTGTCCCCTTTCTGCCCTGGAATGGCTAAGGAGATGTGCAGCTACTTCGCATGCTACTGCACAGCCATTAGCATACCCAAAGAAAAATGGAAGGCCTGATGACACATCCAGCTCTTCCAGTGAACGAAAGCAATTTTAGTTTTGTTGGGTGCATGGCTAGTGCTTCTAAATGTAAGTGCTGGATTTTTCACCTTGGAAGAATGATGAATTATTAAAAAGCACTCAGCTTGATTCTTTTCTCCCTGCAACACATATTTTCTCATAACATTTAATGCATAGGAGCCAGGAAACTTCGCCAAATGTTATGTATAGAAAATGTTCTCAACATCTTAGAAGTCAAGTCAGCAATAGAGGTGATTGATATTTACATAATTAGAAAGCATGATCAGAATTTAAATAAATCATTATAAGCACTGTCTCTACGAAAAG
>NW_011888921.1:1603461-1637896 GCF_000151845.1 Pteropus vampyrus
GCTATGCTATCAATTGAAGAAAAATAAACCAGGATGAGCAGATAAAGAGTTCAGTAGAGTTTTCTAAGTTGGGCCCGTTAAAACAGCTCTTGGCAAGAAGGGTGGTGAGAAGGGTCATTTGCCAGCAGTGACCAGAGAATACACCATCGATATTCATAAGCACATCCATGGAGTGGGTTACAAGTAGCATGCCCCTCGGGCACTCAAAGAGATCCAGAAATTTGCCATGAAGGAGATGGAAACTCCAGACGTGTGCATTGACATCAGACTCAACAAAGTTGTCTGGGCCAAAGGAATAAGGAGTGCCCTGTGGCGTATCCAGGTGTGGTTATCCAGAAAACATAATGAGGATAAAGGTACACCGAACAAGCTCTATAAGTTGGTTATGTATGCATCTGTCACCACTTTCAAAAATCTATAAACAGTTAATGTGGATGAGAACTAACTGCTGATTGTTGACTAAAGTTATAAAACTGTAAAAAAAAAAGTTTAATAAAGAGGAAGGGGGCAGAGAGGGGTGCATTATTTGAGGTGGGTGGCCGAAAACTCTGATAAATGGCATTTGAGATCAGCACGAAGTGGGGAGCAAGCCAGGTTGTATTTGGAACCTCGTTAGCAGGCCTGGGTGGAGGAGTAGGGGCGCGAGTGGGTGGTATTTGCTTTACGATGTTTGAGGGAACAACAAGGAAGCCATTGTAGCTGCCGGGCAGTAAGCAGAGGGGAGAGTTCTAAGAGGCGGAAGGCGTAAAGTTTAGGAGAAGTGAGAGATAACAGGATATAATGATGATAAATAACTAGAGCTTGCTAACGCTTGGTTCTTTTCTCTTGGGATTGCTCATGGAAAAGTATGTCCAAGTCAAAATGATTACTATGAATTCAGTCAAGACCCAAGTGTCCCCTTTCTGCCCTGGAATGGCTAAGGAGATGTGCAGCTACTTCGCATGCTACTGCACAGCCATTAGCATACCCAAAGAAAAATGGAAGGCCTGATGACACATCCAGCTCTTCCAGTGAACGAAAGCAATTTTAGTTTTGTTGGGTGCATGGCTAGTGCTTCTAAATGTAAGTGCTGGATTTTTCACCTTGGAAGAATGATGAATTATTAAAAAGCACTCAGCTTGATTCTTTTCTCCCTGCAACACATATTTTCTCATAACATTTAATGCATAGGAGCCAGGAAACTTCGCCAAATGTTATGTATAGAAAATGTTCTCAACATCTTAGAAGTCAAGTCAGCAATAGAGGTGATTGATATTTACATAATTAGAAAGCATGATCAGAATTTAAATAAATCATTATAAGCACTGTCTCTACGAAAAGTCCTAAAACTACAACCTAGCTCAAAATTAATGCAAAGGCAAGAGTGGCACCAAATTATACACCAAACTCCAGCTGTAATAATTACTGAGACCTTCGTCAATAACCTGGCCAATTTTAAATTAGAGAGAAATGATACTTTGCAGGTATCCATGCCTATCATTTGATTAACATTTAAAAACAAAAAATGAGTTCTCACAGCTCTCTGATGAGACATGAAATATTTTATTTTTCTCTATTTGTAGGCAGGGAAATTTGCAGGAGTCACTTTAAAGATTTTTTTTTTTTTTTTTAATGAATGCACAAAAGTCTGGGATAAAGCAGAAAATTGAACTTGGTCCTGTGCTCTGGTTGAGAGGACAATACTCATTTCCAGCTTCCTGGAGGTTTGAATTCTAGCCATTATGGGAAGACTGACAAACCTTATCTAAATTGCCATTTTTCAAAAGCTTGCTGCAAATGTGGTAGGGGAAAATTGTCCCCCTCCCAACTCTCATCCTTATATAAATAGAACATTCTCTCATTAGGATTTCATTTTAATTCAATGGAAAGGACTCAAGTTCCACTTCTGACGTTTCTATCTAACCAGGTACAAAGAATACCCATGGGAAATTAGAATACATTTTTTGGGGGAAAAAAAGTGAAACTAATACTGCTTCAGTCTAAGTGTCATTAAGATCAATTTCTCCTTTTCTTTTCATGAATTTTCTTGAATGGGGAAAGCAAATGATTTTAAACTCTTCACGATCATCACTCTCTTCTATGAAGAAGGCATGATTCAATGGTTTGAATTAGAAAGATGGTACAACTGGAAAGGATTTTAGAGTTTATCTAGGTTAACCCCTTTACTTTAAGAACTATTGCCCAAAGGGCTAAATAACTTGCCCTAGGTGACATAGTAAAAAGCATTGCCTTAAAATTCAGTGCAATTTAGAGATCCTGATTTGAAGTCTCCTGTTCAAAAAGAAATGTTTTAACTCTTAGAGACTGAAATAATTTCAAACCCCTCAGTCCTAGCTTGCTACAGCGTTGGGGTCTCCATGAAGTAGGATAACAATGCCTCAAGAGACCATGTGTGAAATGTGTTTGACATATGAGTACTTAATTATTGTTAGTTATTATTGTTAGTTATTATTGTTAAGAAATAGTTTCTGGCTGCCCCAAAATGTTAGACAGCTCTTATACGCCTCTATGTTTATGATATGAAGATGCTCCAAAGCTCATTGCCTGAAAAAGATCAGTTGCTTAACTGTAAAGCCACGTGGAGATTTAAGGACACAGAGAACATGAGGTAACTATGCAACTCCATCATCCTTCACTGACCTTTAAACAAGAGCATCTGCCATCTCGAACATCCTTTGCCAGTCTATTTTAAGTATACCTGAGATTCTGGCTCGAAATATGTTGCCAAGAGCTTCCTTGGGGAACGAGGCAACTCAAAGGGGCTGACCACGTGTGTGCTCCACGGGGACACGGGGTTTAACTCTTCACAAGCTTTCACGGAGGCTTTGGTCCGAGTCTGAGGTGAGGCTCAAATTTATATAAACACAGCCAGTACCATTCCCTATTCTTTGGTTCTTGCCCAGTTGTGTCAGGTGTGGGATCTCTGGCTGAGGAAAGAGGAAGAAAGAAGAAAAGGGAGACTGTTTCTACTTCTGAACATCATTTTTAATACTTAGATTCTGGGTTGTTGTCCTCTTTATTTTCATAGCATACATCATGACGTTTGTTCAGTAATCATTGACTTAAAGTCTATTCCTGTGCAAGACTACGAAATTCATAGGAACAGGAACCATGCCAGTTTAGTTTATTACTTTTTCTCAGTGTCTAGCATGGTGCCTGACATACAGCAGGCCTCCAGGAACTGCTGTTGAATAAATGAACGCATGTACGCTTTCTCTTTGCTGATAACAAATGGTGTAGCCTCAGATCCTCTCCTTGCAGACAAAGAGTGCAGGTGGGTTGGAGGAAGAAAGTGAACTAGTATTTATTGAGTATCCCCTTTGTTACATGCATTTTCACATGTTATTTCAGGAAAACACTACCTTGAAAGGGTGGGCAAGAAAAGGTAGGCCAGCTGCTTATCTGACTAACAGCCACGTGCATCCCACTTCGAGTGCATTAAATTTGTTTCCTGCCTCCTCTTCCTACTGTTCATCTGGGAGTGCTCAAATTTGGAGTCATTTTAGTTAAGCACTAATTAACCAATTAGCAACTGTCAACTTTCTTTTTTTTCTTTTTTTTTTTAAGCTCTCCAGGATTTATGGCTTTTTTTCTATGTTAAGTTTCTGTCTAGGAATTGGCTTATGTTGTGGAAATCCTATCTTTGTAAACAAAATGTAAGTAGAAAATTTGTCTTTTTTCTCCTGTCCCCAAAATCATAGACCCTGACCATGTCCCAAAGTCCTTGCCTGTCCTTCTTGTAGGTGAAGTTCTCTGTTCCTCACCAAAAGAAAAAATAAAGATCTGGATAAACTGTATAAGAAAATAAATATAGACGGAGAGGAAGAAATACAATTTCTAGTTTCTGCTCTGTTTCTATTCTATGATATATTTATAGTGATGATAATAATAAAGCTTACTTAGCTCAAAGATTTTGAGCCGAAATAGAAGTGGCAGCATCCACTTATTGGGAGTGTAGGCAGTCTCCCGGTTCCTGGCTCACTCTCGACAGACTAGGGTTCTGGTGATGCTGCCACTTATTAGCTCTACAGTTCGAACAAGTTACTTAACCTGGTTACACCTGTTGCCTCATTGGTAAAATAAGGATAATAATAATGGTAATTAAGTTAGATAATACACATGAATTGCTTTCATAGTGCCTGGTACATAGCTAAACACCAAATAAGAAGTAACAGATAAATATCATACTCACAAGTATTCACTCAACAACCATTCATTGAGCAGTGCTAAATAAGAGGCATAATATTCAATGCTGGGAATATAAGTACTTTTTTTTCCTCTAGATTTTAAGGTGATTTAGGCACAGAATTAATTTGAGAATGAAGTACTCTAATTACTGAAACTATGTCTCAAATGCATATTTCTCATAGAAAGAGCCTCCTTCCCCAGCCCCCCATCTTTAGGCAGGACTCATAGACAAATCAGTATCATCAATTATCTAGTTAATCTGGGAGTGTAGAAAGTCTTATTGATTCATGAAATTAGGCCAGAATAATTCTTTAAATGAACTGGATAGTTGCTGACTATTTTTTGGCTATCTGATATTTAATTCATCGGCTATATAGTGTTTAAACACCCTTCTCATTATGGGGACTCCCCTCCCTGTGTAAAAGTGCAGGATCTCCCACTAAAGAAATGGAGGAGTCAGATAATATCCCTTCTCACCCTCTAGCAACAAGCACGTGACTTGGACAATCAGATGCTCTCACCTTGGACTTTGAATTTTGAGGGAACTGGGCAAAAAGACAGGGATAATTCCAGAAGGAAGGATGTGAGTCTAATGATGAATATCCGGAGTGTCAGTAGTGGTGGTGGCTGCACAGTTCTGACTGGAATGACCTATGGCAGGACTAGAATGTGTTTCTTGCTACCAAGCCATTTGGATTCTGGCCTGTTTTCCAAGACCGGTTCTCCATTCTTTCCAAGACTCTATGAGCTCCCAAAATCCTTCCAATAACTTTGTTACATAAGTTAGCTAAAGTTGATCTCTGTTGCTTGCAACCAAAAATCCCAATTGAAACACCACTGCTCTTTCCTTTGATTGGGTACATAAAGCTGAGGAAGTTTATGGCACCTCTGCTCTAGTCTGAAGCTGAGGAGAGTGGCCTCTTTTCCTGTCTCAAGAATGTCCACATATGCCTGGAGATGAAACACTTGACTGGCTACAGAAGATGCTTCTGATGAATGCAAGGAAAAAATTTAAAAAAAAAAAAAAAGAAAGACGAAAAGATAGACGGGATATTAGATGTTTCTTAAGACCTACCCTGATTTCTTTTAGGGTTTGAGTCCAGAGCAGTAATTTTATTTTTCCATCAGCTCTGATGACTTTGGGGCATAAACACAAATCTGCTTAAAAACACACTCAACACACCAGGAGAGGCCTCCAAGAAGTATTCTATTTAGTTGTTAATATATTTGAATTTTAAATCATAATTTAAATAATTAAAGATGAAAACATAATTATATCAATTGATAGCCAGCAACAGCCATTAGTAGGCATGCTTATACCACATTTAATTTGTACAGCCTTAATCCTTTTTCTATCTATCCTGCTCTACAAAGTGGAGAAATGCCAGAATGAGTTTTATTTCCTCTAGATAGAGGTTAGTCCCTTTTAAGAGTGGTAGGATGAGCAAGTTGAGGGGCCCATTAGGCAGACTGCTCCACCTATTGTTTGTGAGGCATTATATCTTCAAGAATTTTTCTTAAGTATCCTTGATAGAGAGCATACCTTAAACCACATGAGCCCCCATCTAGTTTTAAAGAGGTAACACATTGTAGGGGCAAACAGAGCTATGAGTCAGGGCCTTCACCTCTAGCAAGCCACATAACCTCTCTAGACCTCGTTACTGCCCAACCTCTGTGTGATAAAGAGGTTTGCGGGTCTTATCTCTAAGGTCTCATGTAGCCTTCGTTTTGTTGGTGATCATGTATAATATGTTAGTAGTTGAAATGAAGGACTGGGCTTAGAATAGGAACTAGGAACAGAGAGAAAAAGGAAAACAGTGACGCTGGCAGAGAGAAAGAGTTTGGCATGCCACATGACACGGCCCAGAGACAGAGGAAACGTTGGCAGACCAGAACTAAGCCCAAACAGAGAAGCCGAGCAAAGCCAGCCTGCTTCAATTCTAGTTCTCACTTACCTCCCATTCTCCCGGGGCTCCTTTTCTGGGGGAACTCCCTGGGCTGCATTTCTCAGGTGGAAACATGAGTGGGGCTGGAACTATACCACTTCAATCCTCCTCTGCCCTGAGAAGGCTCAAAGCAAGCCTTAGTCTTCTCTGAACCCAGCTTGACCACCTGAAACTCAACGGAAGGAAGGACAGGTTGATAAGGTGGGGTAACCCAGGCTCTCCCATTGAAAAGCTGAATGAATTAGAGTGAGCTATTTAAGTTCCCTAAAGGCCCAGTTTCCTTATCTGTAGTAAGAGGATAATTACACTGCCCTATAAAGTTGTGAAGGTTAATGATATTTTCTTTACTCTGCCTAGCATTGCAAAGTGAGCAATCAAGAATCTGTAACTAACATTATTGTAATTGTTACACTTAGAGCAGCTTCCTTCCTCTCTCAAGCAACTCCAAGCTATTTAGCTCTCCAGATTTAAGCACCTGCTAGACCCTACTGGCAAGTGGGTATAGGTGAAACCTTGAGTTTTGCTGAGGTCCTTGGGGAAAAAAATATGGGGGGGCTTCCTCTCCTGTGGTCTGGGCAATACTTGGTTGATGGCATTAAGCCTAAGGGCTGGGACTCCTGTCAGTGAATATAGATAATCAGATCTGTGTATGGATCTCTAGGGAAAGGTCAGTGCCAATCTCACATTACTGGAAAGGACAGTGGAACTTCCAAATAAACAAGGAGAAGATGGAATGAATCACAAATTCTATGAAGCAGCAGTAATTTTAAAAAGTAAAAAGCAAATTGTGAGATAAAATAACCACTAAAGTCAAAATGAAGGAATAAAATCAGGTATATTTAGTTATAAAACTACACATATGTAAAAGTTTTAAAGATTGAATTAAAAGGAAATAAAAAGGATTTTGATGTAGTTTATAAGTAAACAGCACAAAATAAAGTAATTGTGAACATATTTTATAAAAAAGGTGACAAATGGATAAAAACAAACAAAACAAACAAACAAACAAAAACCACTAGGCAAAAGCAAACAAAAAGAAAGCAGAAGCAGTAATATTAAAACCACTCAAAATGGAATTTAAGGTTAAAGGCACCAAACAGGTTAAAGAAGAATATTACATTACTAAATTTCAGTAGGAAAGGAATAAGAAAATGGAGTAAAAGCAATATTTGAATAGAAGACAGACAAGAATTTTCAAAAATTTATGAAAGACATTAAACTACTTATTCAAGAATTTCTATGAACCCCAATCGGAATAAACAGTAAAACACACATAGTACATCACATTAACACTGCTTAAAAACAAAGATAATAGGAAAAGCATTTAGATAGTCAAAGCTATATTTTGGCTGTTATAGTACAGCAGAGAAATGAGAGAGTCAGAAGACAACAGAATGATATCTTTCACAAAAGAGAATAACACATAACTTCTTTATCCAATCGTCTGTTGATGGGTATTTAGGTTGATTCCATATCTTGGCTATTGTAAATTATCCTGCCATGAACATAGAGGTACACAAATCTTTGCAAATTATTGCTTTGGTTTTCTTTGGGTAAATACCCAGAATTGCAATTGCTGAGTCAAAAGGTAGGTTCACTCTTGGTTCATGTATACAATGAAATATTACTCAGCCATGAAGAAAAATGAAATCTCATAATTTGCAATGACATGGATGGACCTGGAGGCGATTATACTGAGCAAAATAAGTCAGACAGAGAAAGATAAATACCATATGATTTCACTGATATGCACAATCTAAGGAACAGAAAGAACAAACGAAACAAAAACAGACTCACAGATGTGGAGGACAATCGAGTGACTGCCAGAGGGGAAGGGGTTTGGGTGGCTGGGAGAAATGGGCGAAGGGTTAAAAAAATACAAATTAGTAGTTGATAGATAGTCAGGGGGATGGGAAGCAGGGCATAGGGAATGCAGTCAGCAGTAATGTAATTGCTAGGTGTAGAGCCAGAGGGAAGACAGAGTGAGTAACCAGAGGGGTAGTCTCATAAACTATATAAATATCTAACCAATGTACTGTATACTTGAAGCTAATTTAAAAAAATAAAAATAAGAAAAGGAGAATAACACAAAAAAATGGGAGGGGAGAGGAAATAAAGTTTAAAATTTCTCAGATTGTAACATTGCTAGGGAAGTAGGGGAAAGTAATCTTTTTTATTATACTGTAATAAGTCAAATTTTCTCACTGGATATAAAATGAAAAAGCAAGTATATGCTGCTTACTAGAAACATGCACTAAACATAAGATTCTAAACAAAAGGTCAAAAAAAGATTTACAGTACAATTCCTTAAACAGCAGTGACAGGTGACCATCAGACAATGTAAAACAGTAAGAAGAGGAACATTTTAAGAGATAAAGAGAGACATTCCATGAAGTCAAATGTTAATCTACCAGGAATACAGAATGATTCTAAATTTATATGAATCCTATAATGTGGTGAGAGCAGACCACTGCCTTTCTTGATAGAGAACTCGACTGAACCCCACTAATTAGGAAATGATGATGGAACTGGGGTCAAGTAAGGAGTGTGGAAACTTACTACTAGAGATCTCTGGTCCTCTCTGCCTCTAATATGAGTTATTCTGACATATGGGCAATGGCTAAAGATTATTAATGCGTTAATATTTTTTAGACTATTTCTCATTAGACAGAACCTGGGGGGAGGCTAAGAAACCCCGGGTGTTAAGTTACACTAGGTAGCAAGAATTTTGAACTGCCACCAGATCCTCTGAATTCTAGTGAAGGATATGACCCAAGGTTAAGAAGATTATGCAAAAATATCCTCCTTGCCTTCATATAACATATATTCTGGGAAGACCAACCTATAATGCAACTAAAATACAATGGATAGTGTGATAAATGTGATAAGAATGGTAAAAGCAAAAGTATACACAGCATAAGGTGTGTCATAAAGAGAGGTACAAATAAAGGCAAAGATAAAATATGAAAAAATGAATCCAAACCCACCAAATCAAAGGTAAGGTGAGAGAAACCCAGAATTTTATTTCACTCCCAGTGTCAGAATCGCCACAGGTTAAATGCAATAATATCATATCTCCATAGGTCTTAATAGGGCATCACACATCCTTGATCCTTGCATTTAAGTATAGTTTGAGATATATTTTCCAATTATGATTTAACAAAAGGAGCATGTAGATCAAACTGTAAAAAACACGAACGTTCCTGTGAGACTCTGACTTCATGCAGCTTTTCACAGACACCGTCTTGCTTGATGGAGGAGTCTGATTTCTACATTCTCTACTGAGCCTTTGGTAAGAGTGCATCCCTTTGGAGGAGATGCAAACACAGAGCTCCCATCGCCTTCAAAGGACAGCCATGCTGAGTCAATTCAACAGGACAAAAATAATGCAATTGAGATAAGCTACAGCTTCCCAAATAGCATCCTACAAGCCCCTCTATGTGAAAATTACATAGCAGAAATCTGAAGAAAACATAAAGTAGGCCCAGCTGACTCCAGCATCCCCTTTTCTCACCTAACTTAATGTAAACCAAGCCATAGCTCTCAGCTGAAGACATAGCCTTATAGTCTCTGCAGAAATGGCAGGCCAGTTGAAATTCTTTGATAGTGAAAGTTATGTCCAGAATACAACTGGGAAACAAAACTAATTTCTTTTTAGTGTAACTCTTTATTTCTGCATGTTACTCCTCATCTGCTTGCCCAGGGACAATAGAGATTTGGACTAAGAATCAGCAAAAATTGTCACGTTGTTCACTGTATATCTGTATGTCTATAGAGAGAAGGAGGTATTAAATAATTAGCTTAGTTACCCAAGCAGTGTATTTTTAAAACTATGGATTCTGACATGTGTGTGTGAGTGTGTGTGTAAATATTGAAGATATACTCTATGCCAGGCACTGATAAACACAGGCAGTGTAGCAAAGAACAAAACAAAGTTTTTGACTTCAGGGAGCTTAACTTCTAGATGAAAACAGATAATTCTATATTATGATGGATTTATATGTTGGGAGGTTATCAATTTAATAAAGAAAAAAATAAAGCAGGATAATAACAATTGGAAGTATTAGAGAGTGAGGAAATTACTATTTTACATCAGCAGTCGAGTAAGGTCACACTGATAAGGTACTATTTGAGCAAGGATATAAAGAAAATGAGGGAACTAGCCACTGGGATATATGGAGGAATAGCAGAGGACCGGAAGTCCAGCAAAGGGCGAGGTAAGTGAAAACGAGGTAGAACATGGTTAGCATGTTTAAGGAACAGCAAGGAGGGCTCTGTGGCTAGTCAGAGTGGAATAATAAAGGAGAATGGTAAGTAAAAGATGTCATAAAAGTAGTAGGAGAGGGAAGATCATAAAAAGTCTTATTGCCCGTGGCAAGGAGGACCTTGGCTCTTATTTTGAATGAAGCCATCAGAGGATTTAAATGAAGAAGTGAGGTGATCTGACTTGCATGTTTAAGTTACCACCAGGTTGCCCCGTGGAAAATAGACAAAAGTGGGATAAGACTTGCTGAAGTTGGGAAGCCAAAAATGTAAAAGGTTATTGCAATGATCCAGGCAAGTGATAATGGTACTTTAAACCAATGTGTTAATATGTCGTGGCCACTCCACAGAAATGGGATGTACCACCATCCAAAATTTGCTTCAGATGTTGAAACTCATAATCGCGTGTGTGCGTGTGTGTGCGCGCGCACACACACACACACGCACAAATCAAGAGGCATACAAGTTTTATTTCTCATATAATGAGGCTTTTGGGAGAGAGCAGGGCAGACCTCCCAAGATGGTCTAAAAATGGCTTGAGAGAACAAGCAAAGGAGCCTAGATTGGGGCTTTTATGGTGGTTAGAGAGTGGGGCTAGACTGAGAGTTCCCACAGATGGTTTGAATCTCCCACTGAGGAGCACCTGGGACTTTTTTTTTTTTTAAAGTCAGCTTTTCCAGATGTAAGGCAGAAAGGGAAGAGGGAGGAGAAAGGCTTAAAAGCTGTATGCAGTCAAACTTCCAAAAATGGAGTCAGATTCTTTTATATAACGGTAGAAATGGTTAGAGGTGATCAGATTCCAGAAATTTGTAAAGTCAGAGGTATAATCTTTACACCTGGCATGAAATTTGGGGTTAAAGACAGAAGTTAAGGATGATTCTTTCTCTCACTCTATTTCAGCAAATAAAAAATTTCATAGACCTAAAAAATCAATCAAAGTTGTTTTGTTTGTTCTTGGGTTTTCCCCTACTTCTATATTGAAGGTTTTATTTAAATATAAAGACCATGTACTTTTTAATCTTCTCCAACCTCCCCAACCATTTTCCCTGGAAACTAAGACAGTGCTTTGCAAGTAGGAATGTTCAAAGTATACTTTTTGATTGAAAAGGCTTACAATAGTATATGATCAGAGTGTTATGTTGACTTAAAACTGTGCTACCTTGCTTATCACTGAAGTCAAACACTGACTTGAAGTGAAAATTTTTTAAATTTCCTAAATTATAAAACTGAGATTTCCTATCATTATTTATCATAGATATATTTACATATCTGGGGTATAATAAAACATCTTTTACTTACAATACAACTTTTATTTCATAAGCGACATTTTATTATTTTGTAGTGAATTAAGTAAGCAGCTATGTTATAATAAAAGGGTACTAAAATAGGAATCTAAAATTCTGGCTTTTATTCCCATTTTGCCATAAACTAAGAAAATGTGTGGTCCTGGGTACATGTGTTCTCTTTTCCGAATCTCATCAGTAAAACAGAGAACAGGATTCAACAAATCTTACAGTGATACTATGTAAATGCTGACAGCAAATGTGAAGGTTTGCAGAACACCTGAACAATTACAGGGAGTCATACGATTACTTATAACAAAGCCTTTTACCTTTGTTTTGTCAAATATGAGTGAAATGGTTTTATGGTTAGAGAAATCTAGAGGAAACATGTAGCCACCAATTTAAGAAATTCTGTGGGAATTATTTTAAAATAATCTTTAATGAAATAATTTATGCCTATTGTAGCAAATAAGAAAATACTGAACAATATAGAAACTATTTAATGAAAATTAATAGAATGGGCTGTGTTCTGTATTCTTGATATTTTGAGATTTAGAAAAAATAAAGTCAGTAGAACCTATAGATTATTAAGATCTAACTTTCAAATACTTTATATACCTATTTGTTACTCTTTTGAAATCAAAGAGATTTTAAAAGCTTAAAACAAATTCAAACTATCTAAAATTACTTTGACCATGGATTATTAATCTTAAACATAAAAGTATTACTGAATAGAAAACTTTCAAAATTATGACTACATGTTAGGTATCCCATCAAAAGAGAAATTTATATGTAATTTTAAAAAAATCCCAACAAACTAAAGTTTTAAAAAATGAAACCTAAAAATAGTATGAAACTATAACTCAACCCTTGTGGGGTTTTTTTGACAACTAAAGAACTACTTTCAAAACTGATAAAAATCTGATATAGCAAAAAGTTCTATCACATAGACAATACGGGTCAGTTCCGGTGAAATTACTCTCTTAACTGTCTCCAGTAGCTATTTGCCGTATCCAATGCTCTGTTCTGTGAGAAGAATCTCAACCTTTCTTTTGTTCAATGCCTGCCAAATTTGGCAATTGCTTTGATAATTCAGTTTCCAGTTGAAGTCATAGCATATCTAGCGTTTCCGCTGTTGTTCATGGACTTGTCCGTGGCTCCACGGACAGCCTTTTAAAGGGAAAGGCAGAGGCTGCTCATCTTTGTATGCTTGGAACCTCGCACAGCACTTAGTGAGTGAAAGGATTTCAACAAAAGTTTGCTATATTAAACCGATGGGTTGTGTACAAAGTTCAAATAGTGATCGGAAACTGAATCATCAAAACAAAATCTAGTTTTTTGTTCTTATCTGGGCTAAATGATTTAGATTAAGTGATTTAAAAATGCTAATTGAGTTGTAGGAGAACAACTTCAATATTCACTATAATGGAAGATATTTCTGCCTAAGAGAGAAGACCAGGAAATTTACCAGACAATCTAACAGGATGGCATCCATCTCATAGAAATAGAAAAGAATCAAAGAGGAATGGAAGCCATGGTAGAGACAGGTGAAAATGCAGCAGGTCTTTGTGACAGTTAGAGAGAATTTATTCTTAAGGAAATAGTTTTCATGTGGTTTATATTTTACTCTTGTTTAATTTTATCTGCCTTAGAATCATTGGCATTTTTTAAAATGCTAATATAGCTCAGCTGTGCTGAAGGTTAGTGACTTTTTTTAACTGGATCACAGTTTTAAAGAGTGAATAGTGGCAATGAAAGCGGAAGTGAGGGAAACTTAGCAGAAAAATACAAGTCATGTATTTTTGTTTTGTAAAAATACAAGACAAAATTTTACTTGGTGTTCTTGTCTCAGAGCTTCTCTCTGCTCAAACCTTGGGAATTCCATGTTTGATGATAACAATCAGCAGGTGGGACTGATAACAACAAATAATATAAAATTTCCCTCAGCAGAGCTTATCTCAATTTGTATAACCTATTTCTTCTCACAGCTCTTAAAACTTGATGTTTACCACCAATCATCAGCCCGCACAGCATTTCTGGGGCCAGTCTTGACCTTAGGCAGGAGGGATGTACATACTAAACCAATGTGCTGGGACTCAGTTTTAAGTCACCTAATGACAACTTGACTGTAAATGTGGGTCCTGATTTTGATAACTTAGATTTGGCTCTTATTCCTAAGACAAAGCTTCCATTTCAGTACCTACTTAATTGTAAGGGGTTTAGAAAACCAAAATAGTGTGAGGCTAGGCTTGGTATTCTGAGTGAAGGTAGCAGAGGTGTATCTGGGGCTTAACTTGAGGGACTGGCAGTAGACAAATATTAGCTCAGAGCAACAAAGCAACATCTGAGGTACGACATAGAGTCAAAGAGTGGCCTACCAGTTGGCAAAGCACAGAAGCAAGAATTATGGTATTTAGATATTCAGGTTGGTATGCAAAATTCCAGACTACTCAGGTCCCATGCTTGTTTCTAGACGCTGGATATTTACTTACTTACTTACTTACTTACTTACTTACTTACTTACTTACTTATAGCCTTAGTATGCCATTCTAGCCATGAGGCAAAATAAGGCTCTGAAAATTTTACCTTGATAAGTTTGTGGCATTTTATTATAGCAGCAAATAGGAAACTATATTCTTCTTTTGGGAGGCATTTTCAGGAGCTTATTAGATTTTTCTCTTGCCTTTCCCTGTCATTACATTGCAAATTAATCACTTCCGATCGAATATTAGGAAGAAATCCTCAATTGCACAATTATATGAATTTTGAAATATGGAAATTTCTTTTGTACTTGCATTGAGATATTTAAAAAATTCTGAAACAGTAGTTTAAGCTGGAGAAAAACATATCACTGCGAATTTGTGTTGGAATGGAAATTTTAGTTTTTGTTTATAGCACAGAAGTGTATAAAGAAGCTTTAGTTGTGATTCAAACATTAGTTGTTATGGAAATGACTTTATGCAGTGTGTGTTTGACATATGTGCTATTTTGCTTTGAAATTTTAGGTTGCATTCACTGAATAATATCAATTCTGTGGGAAAAACTGATTTCCAAAATTATTCAGTGTTTGATAACAATGGCTGAACACAGTTTTCTTTGTTCAGAAAAAAAATCAATTTTGACTCAGTGTATTTTGACAATAAAACATCAGAACTGATAAACCCTTAAACTGTTGTGTAGTAGGGCAAGTCAGGGTATCCAACTTCTATTCCTTACAAACATTCATTGAATTAATGATGGATAATCCGTAAGAACAAAAGAAGTACACTGATGACACTTCTGTTTTAAAAACATAATAGATTAAAATATATTCTGCAAAGTTTCTCCTATGAAGAGTATAATGAACATCCATAAGTTTTAAATATCTTATTTTTTCACTGCCTTTGTGAAACTTTCCAATGAAACCCATTTTTTTTCTCCAAACTTATCTTTACCATTATCAATTATAATATATCTTAGCAGATTTTACTTCAGGTTGTACTGAATTAATGTTTTCTCAACTTCTCTGAAAATGTGCTCACCTATAGTTGTTCCACTCAGATGATTCAGTAACTATAAATTTGGCATCAAATAAACAATACTATAGGTAATATTTCCTCAAGAGCCAATACTAACCACTCAAAACATTTGCCTTATTTTTATCAACTATTGATGTTATTCCTAATATCCTTAACTATTTGAACAATGGTTCTATCATAAGAGTAGGAGTTTTGAATTCATTTTTTCTGGATGCATGTCTTCAGCTACTGCAATCAAACACAATTTAACTCACTAACAGTAAACTGCTTTCTTTGCTTGGCTAACAAATGAGCCACTGGTAGACTTAGGCTACAGCCTCGTGTGTGTGTGTGTGTGTGTGTGTGTGTGTGTGTGTGTGTGTGTGTGCGAGAGAAGAAATTCCACTGATAAAATATTCTGTTTAAAATTTTCTAATTTTTCTGGACACTGTTTTCCTGTCAGTTGAAACTATATTAATGTGAGCTCAGTCTTGTAATGTCAATGCATATTGTATTAGTTTCCTATTTGCTGCTATAATAAAATGCCACAAACTTAGTGACGTTACACAGCACAAATTTATTATCTTACAGTGCTGCATGTTAGAAAATCCAAAGGGAGCCTTACTGGGACGACATTACAGTGTTGGTGGGGCTGCGATCTTTCTGGAGGATCTACGGGGCCATCTATTCCTGTGCCTTTCCCAGCCTTGAGGAAGTTTCTGAACTCCCTGGTTCACATCCTCCAGCCTGCAGTCACATCACTCCAACCTCTGCTTCCACCAGCCCATTTCCTCTCTGACTGACTCTCCTGTTGCTCTCTTTCCTGGGACCACTCGGATAATAATGGTCCCAATGTCTTCTTGGAATGGTGAGATTCTAAACTGGGCAGCCAGAACAGCTCTGATGGTAAGGGATTTTAAATTGTGCATGTTTAACACTACAGTGAAATAATTTAAGATATCTCTTATGTTCTTAGTATGAGGGGCTGTTTGGAGTCATGGTGGCATAAATTGTTTTGTAAAAGGGAGCATGTTTCCGATGGTGTTTCATTGTTCCCACTGATACAAGGTAAGTTATTACTTTACACTAAGTGGTTTGGCCACTGAAAGAATACTGATCTTGCAAGGGAAATAATCATATTTCCTTAGAAAACAAATCCATGTTTTGCCATTGTCTTCACTTCTGTTCATTGATTCCTAATTGAGTTTATGGTTCAGACTGGGGATTGCGAAATTATTTGAAGTAGGATAAGTAAATCTCAGGATATTATATAATATGCACTCAGCTCAACTGCTGTGCTTAAAATACACATTTTAAATTTCTCTTTACAGACACTAAAGAGGAAAATACGTCTTTCTGGTTTGTAAGCATGGTAAAACCAGCATATTCTATAGTCAATGTTAAGTAAAAGCCAAACTGGAATGTGCAGAAACTAGAATTTGGTTAATTTCTGGACTCATCTTTAATTTTGTCTTTAACATTTGTAAGTTAAAGCATAGTTGACATACTATATTATATTAATTTCAGGTGTACACATAGTGATTTGACGTTTATATACCTTAAGATGTGACTATGTACCAAGGGTACCATGATAAATCTAGTACCCATCTGTGACCTTGCAAAGTTATTACTATGTTATTGAATATATTCCTTGTGCTGTACATTACATTCCTATGGTTTATTTATTTTATAACTGGAAATTTTGTACCTCTTATTCTCCTTAAACTTTTTCACCCATCCCCCCACTCCCCTCCCCTCTAGTAACAGTTTGTTCTCTCTATCTATGAATATGTTTCCATTTCATTTCGTTTTGTTTGTTTTGTTTTTTAGGTTTTGCTTTTAACTTTTTTTAAAAAAAGAAGATTATTGGAGTAGATTGTCATATTCTGTTAAAGATTTACAGTGATTCATTTTGCTTATACTGTTGCATCACAAGAAACTTGCCCAGGACCTGCTGGTGTGTGTATAGATTACAAAAACAAAACAAACACACCACCCACTGCCATATAGGGTAGCAATCTCAGACTAAAAACAGTGGCTTGTTGAGGATTTAGGATATGGACATCTTTGTGTAGGAGGTGTTATTTTGCCTACCACAGCTGAAAGGTCATTGTATAAAAACACAATGCTTTGCCACCTAATTTAATAACAAAATAAACCACACTTCACTGTGCCTTAAAAATGTGCCATTTGAAGTCCACTTTTCTCTTCCTCCTTTGTTTTGATTTGATAAATATGCACTGATAGTAAAAAAATAAAATAAAATGATATCGTGGCAGTCAAAATGCCATCAAGTTATAACTGCATCACTGAAATGTGCAATGCACTGTGTCAGCAGGATGCAGCAATGAAAGCACTTCATACAGTCCCTGTTGCAACTATTCAACTCTGCCATTGTAATGTAAATGTAGAAAGACAATACATAAAAAATGTGGATGTCTTCCAATAAAACTTTATTTTTGACATTGCAATTTAAATTTTATATAATTTTAAATATGAAATTAGTATTTCTTATTTTCAAAAATAGTTTTTAAAATGTAAAGCCACTTTAGTTTATGGGTTGTATAAAAATAGGCAATGAGTCAGATTTGGCCTGTTAGCTGTAGTTTTCTACCATTTTTCCAGGGTCTCAGAGTCCTCCGCTGTAGGAGGTTGTATGGGCTGTGCCTAGAATTAGACCACTTCATTTTGGCCCACATTCCAGTAGGTAAAACTTGATCACCTGACCATACCTACCTGCAAAGCAGTCTGGGAAACGTAGTTCTTCTCTGTGTCCAAGAAAACAGAACATGGATGTGAACATTAGCATTTCTACCATAGTCTACTCTTTCTGGTAACCACATTTTCATTTTCTCTGCCCCCCTGCCCTCCCTGCCCCCACCACATGTAGATTACACTCACTTCCAAAGTCCAGTTAAAAGTCCTGGGTCTCAGGAAATGCACTTTCTCTACAACACATCAGATATAGTTCCTCATAGTCCTGTGACCTATGCATTTAGAATATGTTCTTGACATCCACCACAACAAATAGTTCCACTGGGAAAAGGTAAGAAAGGGAGACACAGCAGATACTGGTCAGGGATAATCCAGCTGACTTAACGCTATGAAAGCTCCCTACCTGAGAGAAGAAGACGATCTCGATTTTTCCTGGGTCAGCTCTCTATAAGGAACTCTTACACATTATTCTCTTGGCCCTCTGCCTCTACCCTTTGGAAGGTTCTTCCTTATCTCTTATTTTCCTTCTCACATCTGAAGCATGTTATGCCTTCCTTGGGGCTACAGAGCTTTGACAGCCCACTGCTTTTCCAAAGATTATTTTAATGCTCTTTAATTACAAGCTCCCTTAGACCACCCTCAGATTTTATGTGCCATGCAATTTCCTCATAAATGAAGCTTCAGGTTTATTTGCTTGCATTAAGTACCATGTGCCTGTAAGCACACCCCAAAAATGCTTTCCAGATATTGTTCTCAAATCAGCTTGATTGTAATCTAATTCCTCTACTTTTTCTTCTTAATTTAATGGTGGCCAAAAATGGCTATTAATGTGATCTTTGTGGTAAGACTTAACCACTTTGTTCAACAGAAGATTTTGGGTTACTCAAAGCCTTTCTGAATCACATCACTTTCTATTTGGGAACTAGAAGACATTTCCAACTCTTTGATGGCCCACATTTTTACACTCTTTCTATTCCCTCATATCTGCTTGCAAAGTGGCCACGTCTTTTCTGAGCTCATTTCTTCCTTATAAAATCTTGTCAAATGCAGACAATGCTAGTTAGAATAGACTACTAACATTGTTTTCCAACCCCTTTCCCTAGGGCTGCAATTCGATAAGCACATGGTCTGCCTACCAAATTATTGTTAGCAATAATTTTTGCGAATGCCTTTTCCATAGCATAGCACATTCCTGATTTTCAGTCTGCTGACTACCTTCTACCTGATAAGCCATATTCTCCAATTTATACTAGAAAATCTAGGTATTAGTTAGGCTAAGTGCTGTAGCAAACAACATTAAAATTTCAGTAGTATAACACAATTAAATTTTATTTCTCATTCATGCTATAGTTTAATTTGGTATTCATTGGGCAGCTTTCAGTGAAATCATTCAGAATCTAGTCCTTGGGAAGAGATTTGAAGAAACAATGTAAGGTTCTGAGAAGAAACTACAAAGGATGACACAGAAATTTAGGTGTAAGACAGGCATTTGAACAATTTAGGAAAAAGTAAACCAAAAATTAGATCCAGATGAGGAACAAGAGTCACTAGATGCCATGTACCACAGAACTGAGCTGAAGCTCTTAAAATATCTCTTCAGATTCTCCCATATCTGGGATTGATCAAGGAAGTCCAGTCAGCAGGTAGGTGTATATTGGCCTCAGCTGTAGGTTCCAGAAGGTGGCAGAGAATGGAAGCCAGGCAGATGTTATACTCTCCTTCCAATCAGCACCCTTGCATGGCTTATGAGTTGACCAGGACCTAGGAAAAGTTCTTGCTTTAAAAGTGGGAGTTGTCAATCTCTCCTCGTATTGATCATCGTTTTTGTTGTAACCTTGGGAGCTGGTTTAAAGTTTAAGAATAACTTTTAAATTTCTTTATTTTGTTTTAAAAAGCACAGTTACTCAGGATTAGTTATGTATTGCATTCTATGGTAAACTTTCTCTGGTTTTATTTACTTTCCTAATTAAAGCCTTATATTTATATAGTCTCAGAGACAATAAATAAATAAACAAACAAATAAACAAACAAATAAATGTAATTTCCTAGACAACCTTATGTGATAGATATTAGAACTACCATATGATCCACCAATCTCACTTCTGGGTATGTATCCAAAAGAAATGAAAATAGGATCTTGAAAAAATATCAGCACTCCTGTGTTCATTGCAGCATTGTTCACAATAGCCGAAATATGGAAACAGTCTATGTGTCCATTAACAAAAGAATGGAGAAGATGTGGTATATAAATATAATGGAGTATTACCCAACCATGAGTAAGGAAATCTTGCACTTTGCAACAACTTGGATGGGCCTCGAAGGCATTATTCTACGTGAAAGAATCCAGATAGAGAAAAGCAAATACTGCATGGTATCACTTACCTGTGGAATCTAAAATAAAAAGTCAAACTCAGATACAGAAAGTAGAATAGTAGCTGCCAGGGGTTGGCAGAGCAGGGGAAAGAAGAAAAGGTTGGTAAAAGTGTACAAACTTTTGGCTGTAAGATAAATAAAGTCTGAGTATCTAACATGGTGACAACAGTTAATGAAGGGAAGCAGAGTTTGCCACCCCAAAATATGCCTTTCGAGGTATTGATTTTAAGCTGGTTATTAAGGAATAGAAGCTTCAAAAAAATCCTTTGACTTTCCCCTTAACTTCCTGAAAGGAATTTAAATGGAAGACCTACTCCAGGACGAGGAGATATCTCACAGATAACTATAGTTTAATATTAACTAGTGTGTGATAGACAGAAACCTAGCAAGGCCCATTTGTTCAAAGTCCTTTTTGTGTCCCATTGTTAAAGATGGCCCAGCAAACATTTATTTACCAAGCATTTGCGATTCCAATGTGAATTGCTTTCCTGCCTTTTTGAGTCCCAAACCACAACCTCTGCTTCTCCTTAGCTCCCGAATGGCAAATAAGCTTCAACTGCCCAATCTGCCCTTGGGTCTCATTTTCTAGAGCAACTCTGAATGTGCATTTGTACAATAAAGTTAGACATTTTCTCCTATTAACCTGTCTCTGTTAATTTGATTATTAGCCCAGCTAGAAGAACTAAGAAGGTGGGAAGAAAATTAGTTTTTAAGCCCCTACAATAACACTCTATGGTATAGTGAAATTTGCTAAGAAGATAGAACTTAAATGTTCTCTATCTATCATCTATCTATCTATCTCTATCATCTATCATCTATCTATCTAAATCTATATCTACATACTATATATCAATCATCTATCTATCATCTATCATCTATCAATGAATGTGTTAACCAGATCACAAAAATCCTTTCACAATGTATATCGAATCACTACAATGTACACTTTAAATATATTACATTTTTATTTGTCAATTATAGTTCAATAAAACTGAAAAAACTCAGGAACATAAAAAATATTAACAGAGATTCTATTCTGCAGTAGTCACCCTATTATGTGGGAGTTAAAAGACAGATATGACATAAAAATCCTACTTTCAGGAATATTCAGTAGAGAACATGCAGCATTCAAAGGATGCTCTGTGGTTTGGAGCAGACCAGCTTAAGTTGGCTTCCCTCCTCAGAATAATGACAAAGTGATGATTATCAAGCAGTAAGAGTACCAGGAAAGACAGTAACTTTAAAAAAAATACATAAAATAACACATAAACAGAACAGGTCATGTTTGATAAATGCCAAAGTAGAAGCAGTTTTCCATAAATAAAAAAGGCAGATAAAACCAAACTTTAGAATGGCTAACATATATCACATATAGAATAAAATAGAATAATAAAAAGTAACCTTGAAAAAACATGGGCCAAATGTATCAGTGCAATAACTCTGTCTTTATTGTTAATCATCACTTAAGGAAGTGTTTGACTTGTGTCCGGCTCTATGTAGAATGAGAATTTAACCAAAGTGATATGATGCTGTTTCTATTGGCTTTGCTTGGCTGTTAAAATGATTCAAATTACTAAAATAAAATCAAGCCGTTTTATTCATAGCAAGGCAAAGTTATCTTCCTTTGAAATATCGTTTAGAGATGATGAGATGATGCAGGAAGATCTGCACCAAGAAATGTATTTACTACAGACAAAAAGCACAAATTACTAGAAAAATCAATTTGAAGTAGAAAATACATGCCACTGGGTTCCTTGTGGAATAGTAATATACCACCAAATAGAATGTGATTTTACACAGCATTGAATATGCTCTTAGAAAGACGATTTCATAAACACACTTGGGAGAATATAATTTAAATATAAATGTTCTCTTATTTAGCATTTTAAAATTTTTATGAATTTCAAATATATCAGAAGAGATCACTTGGTGAACTGGGAGAAAATTTTTTTCCTTCTCTGTAAAATAGAGAAGTCTAGTTAATGAGTCCCAATATACAGCCTCAGTTCCTAAACCAACTGTCATTGGCTGAAGAGATTTCTCTTGGAACATGGAGTCTGGTTGTAGGCTTGACACATACACAGGCACATGAACAACCGGAGAACATCTAGAAGAGAACTGAGATCTTATACGAGGACAGACTAAAGGAATTGGAGAATTTTATACCGGAAGAAGAGGGTTCTAGAAGGATATCAGAAGAGAAGTTTGTCAGTAGAACTAGGACCAATGTGAAATAAGTTTAAATTTAAGGTAAATAGATTTTATCCAATGTTCAAAAGAACTCAAACAGAGGTTCCAAAAATGGAATGAATGGTTTCTGGAGGTGGAGAGTTTCTCATTTTTGGAATGTGCACAAGTAGGTTTTCGGAGATATAATAATCTGGATTTTTAAGAAATATAAGAGGTTATTAAAGTAACCATCAATGATATCTATTAAAATTCTTTATAACAAAAATTTAAAAAAACATAAAAAATAACAATATATTGAGAAAAATTTTGGCAAAAATATGTCAGAGGATTTCTAACAATTACACATGAATATTTTTCATTCCGATTTATAAGAAAAACATCAAAGCACAAGAGATATAAGAACAAAGGACATTGTCAGTAGAAATGACAATGTTTACATAAGTTTAACCTCAGTTATTTAAATAAATTAAAATTAAAACACTAATGTACTATTTTATGCCTATAAAAGAAACACAGTCAAAGACAAAAATTAAGTTTTTAATATTCAATGATGGCAATTGTTCATTGATACAGAAAAGCAATAAAACAAGCTAAACCACATCATTAGAACTGTTCATACTTGCTTCATTAAATCTACTCTTGATAATATAGTCTAAGGAAATAATTTACACGGTATGAATTGCAGCAGAATCTATAATAGCAAAAGAGTTAGAAGCAAATAATTTATATTTCAAAGAAACCAATATTTGCCAGTCATTAAAATTTTATGAACATTTAATAATATAAGCATTGTTTAGAATAAAATGCTATTAAAAAGGTAGAAATAAAAATGATAATGTGACCACAGCAATGTAAAATATGTAAGCATAAGCAAAGAGCAAAGAAAAATAAAAATAGTAGCAAAGGTGTATGGTATTTTTTTCTTTTTCTTTTTGTCTTTAGAGGAGTATTGTATTTATTTAAAAAACAATTAGGAATAATTAGGAAAAATAATTAGGAAATCTTTTATTTATGGCATTACCATATAAAATTGTTTAAAGCTTTGCTTCCACAAATCTTATGACTTCCATGCATACATGAGAAAAATTAACTGGCTTAGTTTGAGAATGGAAATATAAATAAAAACACATTTAATCCATTTGTAAATTCACTTAGCTAAATGCCAGCAATAGACAGTGTTATTTTGAAATACCTGAAATACACAGAATAAAATGATAAACAAATTATGCTAACACAGTTATGCATCCTGTGTACCTGGCACCCTTCTCCCCCTCTCAGAGACAGCCACTACCCTAATTTGCTGTTTATCATTCCCATGCATTTTAAAATGCTTGATTTTCCCCATTTAAAGTTTTATATAATTCTGTTATGCATGCATTTTATGTATCTCGATTTTTTCTAAACATTGTTTCTGAGATTTATCCATTGCTGCTATATGGAGTTTTTAGTCATTTTCATGCTTTAGAGTATTTTGTCATATAAACATACCACATTTTGTTTATCAGTAATCCTATTGATTGACAGTTGAGTGGCTTCTAGAATTGTATTACAAATAATGCTGTTGTGAATACTTTACATGTCTTCTTGTGTATGTATATGAGAATTTCTATAGATCGATGACATCCAACAGAATTTCTATAATGATAAAAATATGATCGTACTATCAAATATAATAGCCCTTGAAATGTGCTCATTGGGCCCATGAATTGTGCTCATGCAACTGAGGAACTAAATTTTAATTTCATTTTAATTATTTTAAATTTAAATAGCCACAACTGACAAGTGGCTACTGTATTGGACAGTGCAGCTCTACATTACACACTTAAGAGTGCTGGGTCATGAGGAGTACACATCTTCAACTTTAGATATTGCAAAACTGCCCTCCAAATGTGGTTTGGAGGTATATGTAATGTATAATCCTACTGCTGGTGTGCAAGAGTTCCAGTTGTTTCACATCCTTCCCAATAAGCAGTGTTATCCTACTTTTTAATTTGGTCAATTTGTAGAATTTAACTGTAATTCTATGATATATGCCTTTTGAGTCTATTCTAAAGTAACCTGAGGTCAAAGATATTCTCCTTAAATTTCTTCATACATTTATTTTGATTTTTATAATTAGGTCTTTAATCTATGTGGGATTGATTTGTATAAAATAAGGATAAAATTTTATCATTTTGTTTTTCCACAACCAACTTCCACAGGCCCACATCTTCAATGTAACTTCTGTCACATATCAAGGATCCATATATGTATGCATGGGATGGTTTCTGAGGTCTTAATGCTATTATATGTATCAATCTGTCACGTATCTTATTTATTCCTATAGCTTCATACCATCTCGGTATATGGTAGGACAAGTTTCCCCTGACACTCAAATAGAACTCTTAAAAATATTCTTGGCCATTTGCTTTTGTATAATAGTTTAAAATCATCTTATAAAAATCTTCTCTCACCTCCTCCCATTAGAAATACTGGAGAGAATTGACATTTTATATTTGTCTTCCTACCCATTTTTTTCATTTAAATGGATTTTCTTTAATGTTAAAGTCCCTTTGGCTCTCACTTCTCACCCTCATTGTTACTACACTTGCCTAAACCTTTATTATCTTGCCTGAAATTCTGCAGTATAAATTTATCTCCTGTTTCAATAGTCACCACACTCCCAGCCCTTCCCCAATTTCTGCTTATTCTCCACACAGAGGTAAGAGTGATCCTTTTAATTGTCAATCAGATTATGTCACTGTTATGCTCAAGACTCTCCAAGGAGTCTCATCCCACTACGAATAAAATTGCAAATCTCTAACCATGACCTAGGAGTACCTATGTGATTTGGTCACCAGCCACTTCTCTGACCACATCTTCTGTAAGTCTTGGCTTGCTCACTCCACTCAACCCACATAAAAGCATGCTCTTATGCTGGAATTTGTTCACAGAGTTCTTCCCTCTGCTTGTAATTCTATCCCTCTAGGTATGCAGATGGCTCACTCCCTCACTTCATTCATATATATGCTCCAATGTCACTTTATCTTTGAGGACCTCCTGCCCATCCTACCTAAACTATCACCCTAGCCCATGTCGCTACCCCAACACAGCTTGTTTTCTTCGTAGCACTTATCCTGATCTGACATAGCATCTATTTGTTAATTTCCTTTCCCCACATCAGGATGTGAACTCCATGCATGACAAGGCAATACATGAATGCCTACACTCTGTACATACTTTATGTACTCACTGTGTGGTACCTGGGTGCTCCTGCTCTACAGTGCAATGACTGTTTTTCGGAAATTGGTTCATTCTGTAAACTCTTCACACATTGCCTAGAACAGTACCTGGTACATGGAACGTCCTCAAAAAATATTTGTTCAGTGTGTTTTCATATTTTCTCCATAAGGCCATTTATCTCTTGATAACACTTACTTCTGGATTCCATATATATATATTAGAAATTTATATTTTGTTTTTTTTCCCTTATATATAGCTGTGTTTTTAAGAAAGGAAAATAAAATTACTTAAAAATAAACTTGATATCATTTCTACTTCTACTTACAGTGACACTCTTATTCCAGAATGTTATTTTAAAGCATCAAACTCTGGAGATAAATGGGGGTGCATGTTTTAAATGCAATATTTTGTGATGACAATAATATGCCATTTCTCATTCAAAATAAAAAAGAGTTTTTAAAACAGGAGCAATGATATAATCCTAGTACAAAAGACAAAGGTTTGGGAGAGCTGTCCTAGCTTCCTGGTAAATACAAGGAATACAAAAAACTGCGACTCAGATTATCCTATTGAAATTTCCTTAAATGATCTTATTCTTTGTCAATTTATTTCACTACAGATCCAGAGCCACTATAGCTCAAGGCATTCCTGCCTTTCTACCTGTAGTCTATTAAGTAAGGGCAATTACTCTGCAAAAAGGTGACAATTCCTTTATGGAAGATATTGAATTCTAGGTCAGAAAACAGTGCATTGGTAATGAAAGGTCAGGAAGAACACAATGAGCCAACTTCACTGTAACAGAACAGCTGCCAAGGGGGAGTATCCAGGTACCATAGCGAATAAAGTGTACAGAGTGTAAGCATTCACTATTGCCTTCAGGGGTCTGTTCGGCACGAATCTGAGATCAATTTACTATCATACCACTAACACTCTACATTAAAAAAGAAAAAAAAAAAGTCTTGCTCCAAAATAAAAATTGTTCTCATCAATGCTTAGTGCTAGATCAACAGGACTGGGACCATGAAGGTGTCTGCAGGATCTGCTGACCTTCGGAGGAACTCCTAACTAGTCAGCAACGTTGAATTTGATAGATGACCTAATGCTTAGTGAATTGAAGCTTATTCTTTATTCACTACATGTAACTTTAGTTTTGTTCAACTGTATAACCTCTGCTACTCCAATACTCAGAGTATTGATGGCTGTTTTAGAGCTTTGATATACTGTACGTTTTTTAAAGGCAATTATAGGGGATCTCAACTTTGGTTAAGATGATCAAGTTTGGGGGAGGACGAAAAGAGTTCCATGACACCGCAGTGTAATTGAACAAATCCCTGATTCTCTTTATCAGCACAGAAGGCAAGAGAAAAAGCAATATGGCAGTCTTTTGAAAGAGAGAAAAATGATATGGATTACTATACATGAATTATCAAAGAATCATATTTAAATATTCATGTGATTTTTTTTCAGAAAATGAAAATAAAGGAAGTGTAATAAAGACTATTTCCACCAAGGACTGCTCTTAAAAGAACTGGGTACCCCCCGATCAAATTCATACTTCTTAGTCTCACTTTCCAATAACATTGGCATAATTCAACCATGGCATTTTGCCAATTATCTCCAGAGTAAAAAATAGGGTATTAATCACTCCTTTTTCAAGGAACAAAGTTCTTAAGAAGCAATTGATTACTGCTTGCCAGGGTAAATGGTATTTCTCCTGGGGATCTATTATTTATGGGATAAACCTGGAAGGGAAAAAGAAATTGAATCTGAGCACATTCATTGCTTTAACTGTCCTTGGAAGAACATAATCTTATTTTTCCCTTTTTTCTTCTCAATGTTATGAGAGTTTGTATTCTTTCAGCAGTTTACAAAAACCAGGGTCGACAAAACCACCAAAGTGCTTAGAGCCATACAAAGATGTATAATAGATTGGCAGTACGCAATCCAGCCTTGCTTCTTCTCCTAAAAGGCATAAAATATCTAAATGATGAATATAAACAAGTATATGGATGTGGATAATGAGTATGTATACGTATACACTCCTCATAAAAGCAATATACATATATGTTGTTTGTTTTTTTTTTTTCAGGAAGATTTAATATGAAATACAAACCTATATAATAAAAAAATAATCATATGGAAAAGCTTCAAATTAATATCCTCTTAGAGACTAAATTGCTATTTACCATAGCAAAAAAGAGGTGATAAAAATAGATCTTTTGTTCTGCTGAAAATTTAAATGGAAAAAGACTGCAGAAAAAAAATCATTTATTATAAATGCAGGGAATATAGAGAGATACTTGAATTCACACATTCAATAACTATTATACATGCAAAGTATTAAGACATGTATAAATTATCCCTCAGCTCAGCTCGTTTTAGGTTGTTTCCACAGCAATAGTAAAGGGATAGTTAAAAGCCACTTTACTATTTCTGTACCTTGTGGTGGTCCAATCCTATCCATTTCCATTTTTTTCTTAAAAAAAAAAAGTCTTTATGCAACTAAAATTTAATTTGATAATATTTGTACTTCTTTTCACCTTAGTGCAAAACATAGGAATAAAGCAATATTGGATTAGCCACCTCTATTCGGCATCAGCCAGTTTACTTTTTTCCTCCTGAGATTCCAGTGCATCAATAATTTAACATGTAATATCGTAATTCCTCCTAACATTGGGATTCTTTAAATTTTTATATCAAAATGTGAAGGACCAATTCTTGAAGACATTCCCAAACCTCACATACTCCCCTCCTTATGTGTATCAGTTAGAGTCCTGGCAGGAAACAGATGGCACACTCAAACAGCTAATTAAAGAGAGTTTAACAAAGGGACCATCTATAAAGATGTGACAGAAAATAAGGAAACCAACAAGAAATAGAGCAGTTACGTCCCAAGGACAAAACAGTCAGAGTTGTTACTATCCCTAAGCCAGAAGAAGCAAGTTAACAGCCCCTGGAGATGGTAGTTGAACAGAGGGGGCCACCTGTCAGGAGATGTAGCCTTTAGTAAGGAGACACTAACCATGGTAGTGACCTAGCAGGAAGGGATTCTGCAGAATAAATACTCAAACTTTACCTCCTTCTGATATCTGGCCAGTGGTCTCCACTGGTCAAACCAAACCAGAATCCAGAGGCAAAAGAATTCATTAATAAGGTTTATATAGGTCAGCCCCTCCGGGATACAGAGCAGGGCAGAAAAGGTGATGGAGAGGCAGGACGAAGGTATGCATCACACCCCTCTCTTAGACATGTAATTTAGTGAAAATCACCTTTCAATTTGAAAACAGCATGATGGCAGTTTTACATCAGCAGAACTAGAAAGCAATTTGTGTGTTAAAGCATCTGTGGAAAAAGGGAACACATTAAATAAGACACTTGAACTTATAAGGTAAGAGAAATATTTATTTAATTTTGCACAAGAACGAGCTTATACTGAACAAATTCAACCAAATAATATTAAGTGCAGTAAAACAAGGAAATAGGAATGACTTTTCCTGTTAGAAAATATTAAGTAACCATGCCTGTGCATTATTTTTATCATTACAATAACTTGTGTCAGATTTCTTTTCAGAGTGTATACTGTACATAACACGTTATAGCTTCTTTGCTTTGCTTCTGAAAATATAATTCATTCACTGCCTTCACATTTTATTTTTTTGCAGTGAGGAATCTAACTGATTTGTGAAGATTCTGATCTAGAGAAAAATTTTCTGCACCAGTGAAGCTAGAGGCTTTCAAAGCTCTGATGGGTTCAGGCTTTATATCCGGGGTCATGATGTCATGGTGTGTATTCCACATCTATTCTTCTACACGGTGATGTCAGACACAGTAGAGGCAGAATTCTGGTCTAGTTTTGCCCCAAGAATTTTCCTTCTGTGGTTTTCTCAAGCTCCACAAATTTCATAATTGAAAGTTCGCTCAGCTATTAACAAAGTTGCACTTAGCTGCCTACAAATCATCCGCTTTAAGTTTTAACTTTTTATTTTTATTTTTATTTTTTGGTCTTTTTAATGAAAGAACATTCTTTAAACAGAAATCTCTCGCGAAACAGTTAACTTCACAGTTCCTGAAGGCACTGTGGATCCACTGAGCAACAGATGTGGCCATTCTAGAAAGAAAAGGCGAAAAAAAGCATGGTATAAATTTTTAAGATATTAGTAAATTCTCACACTTATTGATTGATACACACACACATAACTGGATGGTTTATTTGTTATTTCTGCATCCCTGGAAGTTCAATGGCCCAATCACTTTTCATGTCTTTACCACTGCAGAACTAATTATATCCAGTTATTTGTGGCAAATTACAGGCTAGCTTTATTTACCCTCGACATCCTCTTAGATTACATTTGTTCTTTTATTTATCCACAAAATATGTATTGATTTTATTGAGCCCTAGATATATTGATGAATAAAGCATAAAACTGATAGGGCAGGGCCTACAGTTTTGTTAGGGGGAGAAAACTTACAAGCATCAAGCAAACATACAATTGAAAATTGTGAAAAGTGCTAGAAAGGAAATAAATGAGGTGGTGTCATGAAAATGACAAAAGACGGGCTACTTAGATTTGGTGGTGAGAGGAAATTTCTTTGCAGAAGTGATATTTAAACCAAGACTTCAGACAGATGTATGAAAAGGTAGGCCAAAAGCACAGGGAATAGAATGAATAAAGGCTTTGAAGTAAAATATGTTCTGTGTAGTTAAAAAACTGAAAAGGTCTGGATAAGAATTTTAAATTGGTGAAGAAAACAGGGTAGAAATGAAGTAGGAGAAAGAAATAGGCAGGGAAAGGCCAGATATGCATAACAGTTTTTATAACCAAGTACCAAATAATACAGTGTATTACAAAAAGAAAAAAAAAATCATGTCTTATTCTTTTGATTTCTTGCACTTATTTTCTTCAACTAGCTAACAAGTAATAATGATAATTAATATTGTTACTATGATAGCAAGATGATAATATCCTTCTATTTGTTGAGTACATACTCTGTCAGACATTTTGTCAGGCACTTTAAATACATTATGTAATTTCAACCCCACAGCATTCCCAATAGGTTCACTATTAATAGTCACACTTTTTAGATCCAGAAACTGAAGATTAGAAGGCTTAAATATCATCTCCAAAGTCACACAGCTAATAAATGGTACATCTGGAATTAAAATTCAGGTTAGTCTGACTGTGAAACTCATCCTTTATTTGATGCTTTCTCTCAGATAGTTGACTTTAGATCATTGAAAATGTATTATGCTTTAAAATGTTGAAATCAAAAGTGTCTGTTCCTATCAGATAAAACTTAAGAAATAAAAGATTTTGATACTTTAGGTTTTGTTGAAGCATACCAAATGAGGAAAAATCCAGTCTATATCCAAAAAAGAATATTATCCATTTAACCTAATCCTCTTCCTTTATAAACTCTTATTAAGGAGAGTTATTATTCTGACAGCAAGAGAGTCTCAACCATGTCTAGGATTTCTAGTGGCATTTTAAAGCTTTGTCATCATGCTCAGATGACACAACCTGGTTACATGATCTTTCCCAATCCATTGACCCAATAAAATGAGGGGTGTTCCTGAGTATCAGTTCCTTAAATTGTATGACTTTTGAGCACAAAGAAATTTAAGGAATTTATGAGGCCTTTTTGTCATTGAGTATGTGAAACTAGTGTTAGAACCCATGGGGGAGAAATCATTAGTATGGTTCTCATGAGCATGTTTTAGAAAGGAAGTGTATATTTTCCAAAATCTTCCAGGAATTTTTTTTTAATTCCATAACAATATGTTCTGCTACAACAAGATAAATGCTCTACAGACTTTATCATCGGAACCTCCTCAATGAGAGAAACATAGTTCATACATGAAAGATATTAAAGATACTAATAAAATATCCTACTGGGGTTTTGGTTTCAATAATGACAGTTGCTTGTGTAAAACTAATCCTCCTCCAGATAACTATAAAGTCTGGACAAAACATATAAATAACTATTTGAAGCAATGGCAAGTGACTAGAAGGAGGCAGACACTGGAGGGGTTTCAATATTTGAAAGAAGAGAAGCGTACTGTGTGACATTCATTTTTACTTGGCATTTCCTGTTAGGGAACTCCCTAGACTGTGCAGCTTAGGATAACTATAACTCAAGCAGAAAGCCATAATCGGATAGGCCCTAGAAGTCAAAGAACACCTTTTAGGGCTATTAGAGTAGCTGGAAATTCAGGAGGAAATATCCAGAAATGAGGAAGTGACAGCATATAAACTTCCCTCAATTCTTTGGCTGGCTTTTGAATTGCAGAGAAGACTAAAAATGGGCAGAGTCATAGCATAAGCATTGAAATATCTGAGCAGAAATTTCAGGTGTTGCAGTATGTAGCAGTGTTTAAAATCTGTGCCCTGCCAAGTTAGAAAGGATTGATAAACAATTCAGGTGTTATATAGGAAGCCCCAAAGGACTATGATTGAGAGTAAAATAATATCTCAAGATTAAGAGATTCACCCTAGAAAAAGGGTAAATCTGGTACAGACCCACCCAACCAGTGTGAAGCCAAGTTTCCTTGAATGCAAGAGGATTGGACAGTAGCTTGCAACTTGCTAGAACAAAAAATAGTCTTCAGAGGAAATAAACAGAAGATAGGTTCAAAATCATATATCATCTACTATATCCAATAAACCATAACAATTATTAGACATGTGAAGAAAAACAGGAAAAGTTGACTCTCAATCAAGAAAAAAAGTAGTGAATAGAAATGACTCAAAGATAATCCAAATGGCGTAATTGGTGGACGGAGACTGGAAAGTGTCTATTATAAATATGTTTGAAGATGTAAATAGAAATTGTTATAATAAAAAAATGATGGTAAATCTCTACAGAGAAATGAAACTATAAATAGAATTAAATGAAAATTTTGGAACTGAAAAGTGCAATATCGAAAAGGAAAAATTCACTGGATGGGTTTAACATGACAAAAGCAACAGTCAGTAAATTTGAAGACAAAACAATAAAAATTATCCAATCCTTAAAGCAAAGAGAAAAATATTGAAATAAAAAGAGCCTCAGTGACGTTCAGGATAACATTGAACCATATAACATATGTATAATTGGAGTACCAGAAGACTAGGAGGGAGAAAAATGTGGCAGACAAAATATTTGAAGAAACAATGGCCAGATTTTTCTCAAATTTGGAGAAAGAATATAAATTTAGACATTGAAAAAACACAGAAAACAACAAAGAGAATAAAGACAAAAAATATCATGTTTAAATGCGTCAGTAAAATTTTTAAAATCCAAAGACAGAGAATTGTGAAAGGAGACAAAGGGGAAAAAAAGACATATTGCATACAGGATAATAAAAATGCAAATGATAGCTGAATCCTCATCAAAAAAAGGGACACCAGAAAACAATAGAGCATCACCTAAATTTCTGGGAACAAATATGTCAATCTTGAATTCTAAATTTAGTAAAAATACCCTTTAAAAATAAAGACATTTTTTGATATATGTAAGTTGAGAGAATTTGTTGTTAGTAGATCTGTAATATGGAAAATGCTAAAGAAAGTTATTTAAGCTAAAAGGAAATGATATCAGATGGAGATTTATATATGTGAGAAGAAACTAGAAATTGCATCAGAAATGGCAAATACATGGATAAATATAAAATATAGTATTTTTTCTTCCCTCAATTTCCTTAAAAAATATTTGACTGTTTAAAGCAAAAATAAAAAAATGGAATTTTAATGTACATAATTATAAGCCTTATTATAAGGGTGGTGAAATTATATGATTCCAAAGTTCTTACATTTTATATGAAGTAGTATAATATTAAATCTTTAAATTATAAAGATTTACAATACAGTAAAAATTATATTGTAATAATATATATGTTGCAATCTCTAGACCATCAACTAAAATAATAATATAAAGATTTATAGTTAAAAATCCAAAAGAATGATTGAAATAGGATAATATAAAAATGTAAATAACAAAAAGAAGGGAGGAATGAGAGAATAGGAACATAAAAAATAGATGAGACAAATAGCAAACAAATGGCAAAATGGTAGCCCTAAATCTGTCAATGTCAAAAAACTTACATTAAATGTAAATAGACTAAACACTTCAATCAAAAGAATGAGATTGTCACACTGGATAAAAACATAAAAACTAATTATATACATCACCTATAAAAAATGCACTTAAATATAGATAGGTTGAAAGTACATGGATCAAAACAAAACATTGTGTGGCTAAACACAAACAAAATTGACTTCAAGTCTAGAAGTCCTGATAGAGATAAGAAGTCCTGCTAGGTGATAAAATGGTCAAATCACGAGAAGACATAAAAGAATACAACTGTGTGATTCTATTTATGTGAACTTTTAAAATAGGCAAAATAAATCTATTATAATGAAATCACATTGAGGTTTCCTGTGGGAAGCAGGTATTACCTGGAAGAGGACACAAAGGTACTTAACTAGAGTGTTAGAAATATTCTATATTTTGACATATCGAACTTATCAAATTATACACGTAATAATTGTGCATGTCACAGTAATAAATATTACCTTGATAAAACTAAAATAAAAGGCAATCCACTAAAATTTAGTCAGGCTACTATGAATAGTAAACACCTACTGTCATAACTAATTATAAAAACTATTTTTACATAGCAACCGTCAGTTCCCTTAACATCCTGTTATTTCTCACTCACTATATTTATTACTAAAGAGGTCACCGTTACTTTTTTCATGCTAAACTCTAAAAATCAAGA